>NC_060952.1:98115305-98230553 GCF_022045245.1 Lucilia cuprina | reverse complement strand
TATATATATATTTTCTTTAATATAAGGTCAAGGTGCAAAAATACTGTTGCTTAAATAGGCCTAGTACCCAATTGGCACGTTATGTCTAATGTAATGTTATCTCCTATTTAATGGACTCGGATAGCTTAAATTGTAAGATTTTGAAGTTTACACTTTTATGACATTCCAGACTCGATCAATCGAGTTCGTTACAAAAGGACCGAAAGGACCTAAGTAAAGCTATACTAATAGTAGTATGTAGTCTGCAGAACCTATGTTCGAGAAATTGAGAAAAGTTATTTAAACTTTGACAACGTTGTTATGACGTGAGTTGTCCGATTTAAACATTGTTCAATTTTCGCCATTAGACCTGGCAACTTTCCACGGACTTCCTTTCGTAAACCGCTGAAATTAAGAGTACAAAAAAAGCTGTTAACAAAGCTCTTTACCGATCAGGGGTTTAAGACATGCTTAGAACAATCTACTTGGATTTATAGAACGATTACTTCAATAAAGTTTTAATTAAAAATTTATTTCTTTTGTACGTTTTGTATATTTCGTGCATTATATTTCACTAATCACTTTCAAAACTGTATTAGAATGAATTTGGAATTGCGAAAGATGAAAAATCATCTCAAGTCAATTAATAAAATTTATATTTACTTCACAAACTATAGAGTACATATGTATATCTGTGTAAAAGTATAACGAAGCAAATTTCGCGGTTTCTTAAGACATGCACTTCTCTGTTATGTACATTAGTATTGAAACTCTAAACCCTTGACTGATAATTTTGTAACATTTTTTTTATATATACACACGCACGCTCAACACAATAATAAAAAAAAAATACCAGCACATTTCAATTCAATTACACATTGACGTCTAGACTCGAGGAATTAAACGATAAATAAATTTTGAACAAACGTCATTTAAGAATAAGAACATTTGTACTTCATTTAAAATAAATAAAAAACCAAAAAAAAAAAAAAATTACCCACCCTACTTTAAATGAACTGAAATAAACAACCAAACAATATTATTTACTCTTCATACAAATGTGGAGATTTTTTAAAATTTATTTAAGAATTTTGTGTTGGGAATTTGTGTATATTTTTACTTGGAACTTTGGGGCTTTGCTTGGTGGATGTTACTCTTGTGGCAACACTATATTCTGATATTCCGTGTGTGCATAGAGCGGCCATATGATTTGAGTTTTTCGTTTTTCAGTTTTTTTTTTAGTTCTGTCACAATTGATCGTACTGAGTAGTAGCCAGTAGTGGTTATATAATATTCTTTCGTTTACCTTTTATTATTCTTCTATTTTTAATCAAACAATTAAAAATAAATTTATTTAATTATCGTTTTCTTTTCTGTTTTAACAATTAATACTAAATAAGTGAACTGAAATCGTTGTGAAATTGTGTTAACGAAAAAAAATATATATTTTTAGTAAATTGTGCCGTTATTTGAATATTTTTATTGAAAAATTAAAAAAAAAGAAACGTTTTACAACTTTAAACAAAGTTAAAGGAGAGAAATTTCTACGATCAACTTTAAATAAAATATAAAATTTTTATATGCGCCGAAAATTATAGAAAAAAATTAAATATTTTTTTTCTATATGAAAGATTTTTGTCAATCGTTTTTTATCTTTATTGTTGTTGTTTGTTTTGCTGGTGTTGTTGGTGCTTATTGTACGTACGACTGATCGACTGAGGAGCACTATAGTATGGGGATCGTGCAGTAGAAAGATAGATGGTGGTGGTGGTGGTACGGTACGATATGGTTTAGCTGTATGGTGGTAAACATATGCGTATGTGCTAATTTATAAACTTTTATTATATGAAGAAGAAAAAAAATATATATAAAAAAATAATAATATAGAAAATACGTTGGTAAACGGAGTACAGCCATTAATTTCGAAGCAAAGACGGTCGACCATTATTATTGTAATAATATAAAACGCTGGTGGCTGGTTAGCAACAATAAAAAAGAAAGAAACACTTCATTAAATAAAAATTAATTTTAACATAACAAGTGAAACTTTAAGATAAACTGCGTTAAAGTATTAATAAAAAGTTTAGAAAAAGAAAATACGAAAGAAAAATAAAATAAAATAAATAAATTCTAAATAAAAAACCGCGACGATAAACTTTATGATGGATTACGTGGAAATAACAAAAAACCGAAAGTAATTAATGTAAAGAAGTATTATTTATATTAATAAAGTGATGATTGATTTTAAACAACAACACTAATAACATTAATAATTAAACGGGGAAAAACAGACGACGATAAAGAAGAAAACGATTTACGAATTACGAATAAAATAATAACAATAATCAAAATAATAAAAATAATCACAATAAAGTAATAAAAAGTAAAGTACATAACTGAAAAAGAAAACAAAATGGCTGAATCTGGTATTGATTTAGATTTTGACTTTGAAATTGATTATCAATGTCCCATGGATGAAGATAGGCTCGAAGATGTATTGCCTTCAGTTAAAGTCTCGGGTCCAAATTCTAGTGATGTTGAATTCTATGAACTTAAGTCGGCTACACGCACGATTAGACCCGATAATATACCAACGTTTAAAACCGTTACACCCACCTCAAGGACACAATTGAAATTACAGTTGCAGAGAGAGCAACAACAGCAAGAGTTAGAACGAAGAGAGGCCGAAAAGAGAGAGACTGATGCTTTTCAACAACAGCAGCAGCAGCAACAACAACAACAACATCATCAATTGCAAAGTGTTTATCACAATCAACAACAGCAGAAGCAGCAAATCAATTTAGAACAGCAACAGCATAATAATAGCAACAACAACAACAATAACAACGTGGGCTCTAGTCCCCAAGTGCAAATTCAGTCTAATCACAACAATAGTAGCGGCAACAGCCACAATCGCAATTCAAATTCGGATAGTTATGGGTCAAAAAATATGGACACCTTAATGATACCGCAAGCTCAGTCGAGTCCCGTTACAGTTAAGGTGCCCCTCAACTCGATCGGTGTCGAGTTGCCCCAACAGGTTTTGCAAGTGCGAACAATTTTGGAAAATCCCACACGTTATCATGTCATACAAAAGCAAAAAAATCAAGTGCGTCAATATCTTAGTGAATCATTCAAAAATCAAACCGATTGGAGCGGTAGAGCTGCCAGTTCACTGGCAAATCTCAGAGTTACGGTGGCCAGTTCAAATCCCAATCAACAACAAACACATCAAAATAATGAACGTTCCAGCAGCAGCTATACACTTGGCATGAATGCCAATAACAGTATTGTAAACGACAACTGTTCATCGGTGAACAGCTCTCCGCGGCAAATGCGTATGACACCGGCTGCTTCACCCAACAGTGCCACCATACTCGATGACAATATGCCCTTGTCGCCCTACAGCATGGGCAACAATAATAGCAATGGTGCCAACTCCTATTACATGCCTTATACCAGCTCAGATAATGGCAATCAACAATCATCGCTCAAATCGTTTGGCAATAATTCTGCCAGTAATTTGGGCAATAGTAAAAGTGCCAATAATACCTCTTTGGGCAGTCGTTCAAATCCTGGTAATCTAGTTAAAATGATGCGTAACACAAATTTTATGAATTCATCCGGTCCCAGTGGCATGGCCAGTCCTATACAATCCGCCACACCTAGTTTAAGTTCAGTAGCGACCAGTAATTCGGAACTACCGCCATCGTTTGAAAGTGATGCCGATTTAGATTTTGAGGATATTTTGCACAACAATAATCTTAATGACACCCTCAAGTTTGACGATTCTTTCTCGACGGAGCTAAACATTAAACAGGAACCGCACTCTATGAGCGAAGCAGAAGCCAGTGCTTTGGCCAAAGATCGTCAGAAAAAAGATAATCACAATATGATAGAACGTCGTCGTCGTTTCAATATAAACGATCGCATTAAGGAATTGGGTACCCTGCTGCCTAAAACCAATGATCCCTACTATGAAGTGGTGCGTGATATAAGACCCAATAAGGGTACTATTCTGAAAAGTTCTGTTGACTACATTAAATGTTTAAAACATGAAGTGGCACGTTTGAAACAAAACGAATACCGTCAACGACAGATTGAAGTGCAAAATAGACGTCTGCTTAATCGTATCAAAGAACTGGAAATGCAAGCAAAATCCCATGGTATACCATTAACCGACTTCAATAATACCTCCGTTTCAGCTCCAACACCAACAACATCCTACTTAAAAAATTCTAGTCCTTCTAATAATATGAATCATCATTCTACACCGTTGATCAACAACGAAGTGTCACAAGAACAGCAGTCAACAAATGCCTCTAATCATAATAATAATACTAATAATAATGATAATAACCTTAATATAAATATTAACACAATGGAAGACCTCATGGAGGATAGTAAGCATAATTTGTTACAAGGTAGCGGCGGCGGTGGTGGTCTTGGAATTGATACCATGCTTTCAATACCGAGCAATCAACTCTTACAATCCGCACCCCATTCGCCCAGTCTACAAATGCAATGTAGTATTCACAGCTACACATCGAACGGTGGCAATGATTGCAACGAACACAATCACAATGACAGCTGTTGCGGTAGTAGTCATCAATTGTCCTTAGACGATATTTATGCCAGCAGTTCACCGGTGTCTTCACCAGCGCATCACACACATTCAAACACTACCTCTACGACACCAACTCCCACCAATCATCATCAAACACCCCTTAATACATGCTGTGGTGCTGGTAGTAGTCTCGGCTGCCTATCCAGTAGTTGCTCAAATAATTGTCATCATAAATATCAACACGGATCAAATAGCACACTACAACAATGTCAACCCAGTCCCAACAGTAACTCAGCAAATTTCGATCTAATGGTAGCTTGTGGTTCCGACTCACTTGGCGATTGCCATCATCATCATCACCATCATCATAATAACAATGACAGTTTGGCAGCATCACCCACATCATTACAGCACGGACGAGATCCTTTGCTTTCCTCCTCTCATCAACATCCCCTCGATGCTCATAGTCATTTGGATACACTAGATCCGCATCAACATGATCTACATCATCATCATCATCCGTTGCATGATGATCCCGATGATATGGATCATCATCAACATCATCATTCTGTTGATCTCGCCAGTGCTATAATGAGTGATACTCTATCGCTTGTCTCATCCAATCCCTCAGAATCTATACTACTATCATCGGATTTTCTTGACATTGATATGTCGTGATAGTTATGGTGTACAGTCAGACAATGATTGAACATTTTTTTTTTAAATATTGTGCTCAGAAAATTAGTAAAATTTTTTAGTGAAAAAAAAAATTAACAGGGAGCAAGAGAAAGAGTGAGAGAGAAAAAGAGCAAAGCACAGATAAGGCGAAGAATTATATTGCTCAAAACACATACCATTGTTAAGTACTTCACACGTTTTTTTGTTCGCAACCTTAACAGTAAAGAATCTTTTTTTTTTGGCTTGATATTTTGCGTATATCAATTAAATTACTTTCTCTTAAATGTTTGCAATTTTTTTTTTGCAATTTGTGTCATATTTTTTTGCTGCTTCTTTGAGCAATTAATTAAATTTATAGATTTTTTTTATCAATATTTTGTTTCTAGTGGCTTTAAATAAGGGCTGTGATTTATTAAAAGAAAAATTAAACGTATATAGTTTTTTTTTTTTTTTTTTAATTTTTGCAGATAACATTTGCTTCCGGTTCAAAAAGTCTCAATGATTTCTTGGTTTTTTTTGTCTGAATTTTTTTCGGCTTCATTCATGAATGATTTTTAAGGTGTATTTTATTATTGACCAAAATCATAATTTTGAATTAAAAGTTATGCTAAAATTAAACAAGATTTAGGGCGGGTTTCTTACTACTCAGTTAAACTACGCTTAACATGCTGTTTGATTAAACTAGGAACAAATTTAGGCGGTTTTTAGCCGATGATTGTGTTTTTCAGTTATGGATTTAAGTTCACTTAACTTTGTTGGCATTGCCAACTTTTCACTCAAAAAACATAAACAATGAACAGCTGTTTTTTGCAAATAATACTTTTGTAAAATGAAAAATTTTGCAAAAATGTTAAATAAACATTTAAAACAATAATAAATAAAATAAAACAAATCAGAAAATTACAATTTACTTAAAATATTAAGTTTTTGTTCTTTCGAAATCATTGTTTTATTGTTTTTGTTAATTGTGTTTTCTCACTTATAACTTAAGTTTAATTGGCCAATAACACTCACTTAAACTTAGGTAATAAGGGCGGGTTTTCCAAATAAAGATGATTTACATTCTTTGTTTAAACCTAGTTTAATAAACGTTTTGTGTTTTTCAGTAAACAGTAACGTTACTTATTTTCTTAGTTTAACTGAGTGTAATTGACCAATTAAACTTAAGTTATAAGTGAGAAAACACAATTTACAAAAACAATGATTTCGGAAGAACAAAAACTTAATATTTTAAGGAAATTGCAATTTTCTGATTTGTGTTGTTTTATTTATTATTGTTTAGAATGTTTAAAATTTTTTTCAAAATTCTTCAATTTACAAATGTATTGTTTGCAAAAAACAGCTGTTCTTTGATTATGTTTTTAAGTGAAAAGTTGGCAATACTAACAAAGTTAACTAAACTTAAATCCAAAACTGAAAAACACAATCATCGGTTAAAGTCCACTTAAATTTTGGTCCGAGTTTAATCTAACAGCAAGTTAAGCCTAGTTTAACTGAGTAGTAAGAAACCCGCCCTAAATTTTCGAAAATTCCATTAAAATGTCAAAAAATTTCTAAACTTTAAAGCCATAAAATCACAAGCCATATAACTAAATATACTGAACATGTGTTCGTTTAATGCAAAAACAATTTTTTGTATTTTTTTTTTTTATAAAAAAGAACAAGCAAAAAATATTTGAAAAAATAAATTCATATTTAATTGGCAACGCTTTGCTTGCAAGCCGCAGCTGCTGCTGCTGTATACAAAAAGAAAATGTGCAATATATAATAAATGGCGCAAAAAATGTTTTTGGCGCCTTTCCCTGCCTACAAAAAGACATTGAATTGCTTTCATATTTAAGGCATTATTATTACTTAATTCTTTAAAACCATTATTTACAAACAGATAATATACATATTTATAAGATCTCTATTTTTTTTCATAATTTAAACAATTTGAAACTTTTCTATCCCTCCCAAAATCAACAAAAAACCTAAGTAATTATTATATTTCCCAATAGTTAAAAAGGAAATCAATAATGAAAATAATTAGTATTCATGTCATTCTTAATGACTCTAATCTAACTTCTTTTACCTGAGTTTTATATTAAAAATTGTTGTAAAAAAATAATATAAAAATAACTTCTTTTATTTACTTACTTTTACTACTAATCTTAGTTAAATTACTAATCTGTTGCTTTTTTTATTTTTAAACATTTTTATTTGTTTAGTATTTTACTGTTTATTTACTTCCTTGTTAAGTTTTATATATAGAACTAATTTGTTTTTTTCTTTTTTTTTTTTGTTAATGTAAATTTTAAGTTTGTAAGTTTTTGATAGTTATAGAATGAAAACGAGCGAAACGTTTGAAATATTATTATTGTTTTGTTTAATGTTTTTTTTTTTAAGTCGTTGTTTGTTAAACAATATATAACCTCCAATTTAAATTGTTATCTAGCTTTGTTAAAAAAAAATCAGCATACATATTGCACTATTCCAGTAATTGTTAAAATTAAAAAAAAAAATACTAACTAAATACTAGTATAAATGTACTTGTACTATCTTTAGTTGTAAGTTGTAGTTTTTATTTATTATCTTTTTATTTTATTTCGTTTATTATTTGTAATTCTAACACACGAAGTCTCAAAAGAAAGAAAAAAAATGAAAATACAAAAACAAAAACAAAACGAAAACAAACAAAAAGCATAAAAATTTATTAACAAAAATTCATTTTTATCACACAAACAACATACATATATACATCGTCGTATCTCTAACTTTTAAGCCATATAAATTCATAGTCAATGTTCTTTTTTTTGTTGTTGTTGTTATAATTAAATTTTATTTTCAATTTTTTTTTCACTCTGTCTGCTTTATAATTTTTTTTTTTTTGTTTTCAAATGATAATGAGGAATTTCCGTTTCAAATTAAAAATAAGTCTGTCAAAAACTATATAGATATTTCATTATTATTATTATTTTTCCCAAATTCTATTAATGACAAAAATTTCTAAAAAAAAACCTAAAAAAATTTCTTTTTAATTTAAAGTTTAACAAAAAAAAAAATATTATTAATTTGTTTTTAATTTTATAAAAAAACAAACAAAAAAACACATTAACTTGTTTGCTATACTTAACTATAATTAAATAATCTTAAATTAATAAATTTATTTATAGAAAATAAAGAAAAAAAACAACAAAAATAATAATAATACAAATGACTGTTATAATGATCCCAAGTACTTGTAATATCTGTGAAGATATCTTAACGTATACAAATAATTATAATTTTTTTTTCACTGTGTGAAATGCAACTCAATATTTAAATAACAAAAAAAATTTATATAAAATAAATTTATTTGATTTTTTTTCAAGAAAAAAATTTCATAAAAAATTACTCAATTTTAATTTTTTTTATTTCATATCTTTTTTTTTCTCTACTTATTTTTGGCAAATACTAAATATTTTAAACTAAAGCATGTTAATTTCTTAAATAAATATAAATTGTATATTATTTAGTTAGTATTTTATTAAAGTATATACTATATATAACTAACTATACATACCTATAAACACAAAAGACATCTATAACTACTGTACTGTACCCTACCCTACCTATTTACCTACATCACTGTTTTATTAAATGTTTGCTTTAGTTATTTTATTACAAAATTTATAAAAAATCATTTTTTTATAGAATACAGTAAAAAGCAAAGAAAATTTTGTTATTATTAAAAAAATAAACAATTACTATCTCTCATTTATTAACTTTAAAATTCATTTTTTTTTATTATTAATTTCTTTAAATATAAAAATTTTTATTAATAATTAATCTTAAATCTTAAAGAAACAACTATTGTTATAAACTTGTATTATTTAGCTATAAATTGTTAATATATATAAGGTCTTAATAACATTCTTAGAATGGACCTAATAAAAAGAAAATAAAAAGAAACTTAGAAAAAAGTAAACATTCTTACAAATATTTTTCAAAGCGTTTTGTAAATTTTTTAAATAACAAATTTCAATTAATTAGCTTAAACTTTCCTAAGTTCCTTATTTTGCCTTGGATGTTATTTTGTTTAAATTTTTTTTGCCTATTTTTTTATCCCGCCACTTGTTTTTTTTTAAATTAATTTAATAATAAAACCCGGCTTTAGTTAGTTATCGCTGCAATGCTTCCGCTAACATTTATTTACTTTAGAATTTTAGTTTGTGTATGCGTGTGTGTCTGTGTTGCCCATACAATTGTTGTTGTCTTACGATATTTGAGGGGCGTTTTTCAACTAAAGTTTTATTTACTCTATATAATTGATGAAAATAAAGGTTTAAATTTAAAAGATAAATAAAACTAATAACAAAAGCTACTGGAAATATTGTGGAATTTTATATAGTTAACACTGAAACACGTTTTTTTTTTCTTAAAAAAAATATTAAACTTTTCAATACCTACTCTGGTGTACACAAATCTTATTAAGAATGAAACTTTTAGCTTAAAAAACATACTCAATGTGTATTTCTTCTAGTACTTTTTGATATTTAAACCCAATTTATATTTCTTAAACAGGGAAATTTTTTCGTTATATTATTCAAGTGATTATATTGCTTTTAAAAGGCTTTTGTTTTTCTAGAATTCTGTTATACAAATTGTTTATATTCACTCCTATTCTACAATTCTATTACGTGCCTCTCTTCAGTTATGCAACGATTAATATAGACATTGCAACAATAAAAAAAACTGAAACGAATAAAACTTTTACTCCTTTTATTAAGTTCATTATTTCTTCTTAATTAATAGGTCTAATGTTTTTAGTGAAATCCGATGTTTGATAAGCTATCGTTTCTACTAAAATAGCGCTACTTTTTCACGATTATCAAACTTTTTTATGATTATTATTTTCGTTGTTGAATTTTCGTTATTTTTCTATAAATATTCCATATGTTCGATGTCTGTCTATTGCTATGTTGTCATGAAATTTTCCCAATTCCCCACAAATCTTCCAAATCCATCTACCATCATTATATCTACCAGACGAGAAGTTAGCTGTTACAAAATCGGTTCATTAATTACACATACCGACAAAATTTGAATAACATCAAAACCGTGAGATTAAGTTTGACTTTTGTTTTGCTACTGGAGATGTTGTGGAATTTTATATAGAGTTTGTTTTTTGCTTATAAACAATGTTAGCTACCGTTTCGAGCCCTGATAAGCTAAAGATTCCACTAAAATAGCGCTACTTTTTTACGATTACTAAACTTTTTTATAAATATTATTGTTGCTGTTGAATTTTCGTAATTTTTCTATAAATATTCTAAATATTCGATGTCTGTCTATTGCTATGTTGTCATCAAATTTTCCCAATTCCCCAGATATCTTTTAAATCCATATCATAATATCTACCAGACGATAAGTTTGCTGTTGCAAATCAGCAAAATCGGTTCATTAACTATACTAACCGATAAAATTTAAATAACATTAAAACCTTGAGACCAAGTTAGAATTCTGTTAAGTAATAAGCCGTGCTGTAATTGAAATATCGTGTCCTGAAATTTTAAAACGCCAATTTTTCGACCATTTTGAGACGTAGAAACAGCGTAGAAACAGACGTAGAAAAAGCAGAGGAGCCTTTTTTAAAGTTTATAAAATGAACTCTCAGATGGCATACAACATTCTCTAAATAAAGTTGTCTTACAGTTGTTGTAATGTCTTAAAAAGGGCAAAAAAGTTTTTTTTTCATGACACGATATTTTAAATTCCAGGTGAAGAAATTCTGCAGCCAGATTCGGCTTTAGCGCGAATCAATCCTTTTGAAAAGTATACTTTGGTCATTATGTTAAATATTTGTCACCCTGTGTCTAACTGTCACAAAAGAATTTTATTCGAAAGACATTTATCCTAACACAAACAATTTTCCAAAGCCCCAAACAAAGTCCTCAAACAACTTGGGAATCTAAAGATGGACTCATTATTAGATGATAGATGAAGGCCCTTCAGAATATTTACATATTTAAACAACAGAATTGCAAAATTCCCTTCTGAATGTTTAAAATTATAATAAAAAAATTTTAAAAAATATATAAATACGAGTTAAACCAATAATAAATATAGAAATTTGTTATCATTTTCGATTAGAGATTTTGAAATTAGATCATGAAAAACTAGACCTTACCTCTTAAACATATCTTTAAATTAGGATAAAAAAATATTAAATATTCAGAATTGAGTATGAGATTATAAGTTCTTTTTAGAGGGAAAACTCTTGGTTTGGTACAACTATTACTAGGGATGGTTATACGAATCATGTCGGAGGTCATTTCAATTTTACATTTTATAAGGTTTTGTGTTCTATAAGTTACTTCCAGGTGAAAACTTTTCAGTTTAGTTTTACAATTATTGCTGAATTGTAGTAGAGTGTAATTCACAAATCTTCCTGAATTTTCCACAAGAAATCCTCAATATATTGAAATTTAAATACAAGATATTGTTAAGTATTTTTCAGTAATAGGTCGTCGGTCAGCTGTTATATAAAGATCTTTCAGGTGAAGAAAACAACAAAAGTTTTTTCTTCTTTAAATCAAATGTGATTAATTAGTAGTGAAATTATGCAAAAAAACACCAAGGGCGGTATTCTTACTACTCAGTTAAACTAGGCTTAACTTGCTGTTAGATTAAACTCGGAAACTATTTAGGCGGACTTTAACCGATGATTGTGTTTTTCAGTTATGGATTTAAGTTTAGTTTACTTTGTTAGTATTGCCAAGTTTTCACTCAAAAACATAAACAATGAACAGCTGTTTTTTGCAAATAATACTTTTGTAAAATAAAAAATTTTGAAAAAAATATTAAATTAACATTTAAAACAGTAATAAATAAAATAAAACCATTCAGAAAATTGCAATTTACTTAAGAATATTATGTTGTTGTTCTTCCTAAATCATTGTTTTATTGTTTTTGTTAATTGTGTTTTCTCACTTATAACTTAAGTTTAATTGGCCAATAATACTCAGTTAAACTAAGATAATAAGTTACGTTTTTGTTTACTGAAAACACACAAAACATATATAAAACTAGGTTTAAACAAAGAATGTAGATTATCTTTATCTGAAAAACTCGCCCTAAATAACCTTTTACTCTTATGTCAAATTTTAACATGAACTACTTTCTAAAGTTCATTTTACACAATAGGCTAGATAATCTTACGATTTTATACAAAAATAAACAACTGCATTTAATTATTCGAAACAATAAAACAGAGAAAATCAGTTAAAAAGTGTTATATGCAAAAAAAAGTTAACCTTTTTTGCAATTGGCAAATTTTACGTGATGAACACATAACATTTTTGTTTTTCAAATAAATTTTTACGTGATTAACGCACATTTTTTTCGTTAAACTTTTAAACAATAGTTTACTAAAGATAGGTCAAAGCTAAAATACATGATTTCCTTTTTTGCATATTAATTTATTCACTTCAGACTCAGACAAAATGCTTATTTTATGGTTGATTTTTTTATTTTTAATTTATTTTTTATTTCTATATTTAATGCTAATTAGAGCAAAGATCAAATTATTGGACTTTTGCGAGTCTGCAAAAAAGATTTTTTGTTTAATCGCAACGTCATATCTAGAAATATGAAAGCTATTTTTGTACATTTTGAAAATAGAGTGATTAAGAAAATTGTTTCACGGCAAAAAAATGAGATCTTAAGAGATTTAGAACCTTATTTGCGGTGATTGAATTTGGAATTTGGAAATTAAACTCAGTTCATGGTTATTAATTGTTTAACGAGACAAATTTGTTTAAAGTTTAGGAAGAATATAACAATGTCATAATGAAATCAGTTTACATAATCACAATTTTTATCATTATACCTCTAACTATAGACATCAAGGTTCACTTTCATATTTATGGTTTTTTTTATAATAATTTAAAACTACTTTCATTTTCTTTCTCTCTCTCTCTCTTCTCCAACTCAAGCTATTTAACGGAAATTTCTGATATCAAACAACAACTCAAGAAACAAGGCCATGCCATAGCTCGTTATTCTCCCGGCGATAAAGTTACTGCCCAATTTCGTGCTGTCAATGAGGTCACCAACGATTGGGAATATGTGCTAAACGAAACTGAAGTTGTGGGAATTGTAAAAACATCTGTAGTGGGTAAAGCCAAGCCACCCAAACAGGGAACTAAACAAGAATGTGTTATACTATGGGTAGACTATAGCAATCAATTGGTATTCCTTAGTAATAAACCAGGAGATTTGGAACATATATCGACAGAGAAGAATATACCAACAAATCTTGTTGGTAAATCTGGCATTAATGCTAAAGTTTTATTTAAAAACGAAAGTGTCTTTGTGTGTTCCCTTAAAAAGGGTAAAAATCCTGTAGTTTTTTGTCCCACACAATTGCATTATAATGATTTTGAATATACCGCCAGTAAAACAATAGACGAGGGACAATTTTGTAAATTGGCCTTTATACATGACTCGCAACCAATAGCCATACTAGATGATACACACAAATTGTGGCAGGAAATCAATAGGAAACGTAAATTAGTCAAGGAGGAAAAGACAACAGAAGCTGTGGAATCAAAGAAACAGAAATTGGAAAAAACTAAAACGGAAGAAAAACAAGAGCCGCTGGTGTTGACTAAGAAACAAATATTGGAAAATGAAGCTAAAAGTAAAAAGGAAAAACAGATAGAGCAAGCTAAAAAACAGCAATTGGATATGTTGGGAAAGAAAAAGGATAAAAAGCGTACTGCTTCTGAAACTAAAACACAGGATACAGCAAAAACTACAAAAACTGCAGCCAAGAAAACTAAAACAGAAGACAGTAACAATGATAACGAAACTAAAGAAGAAGACACTTTGCTCTTCTATGAAGATAAAGCTCCCGATACAAAGGCAGCTGCTAAAGTTATAGAAGTTAACAAAACAACGGTCAACTCTAATACAAATAAAAAAATCCAAAAACCTGCTGTAAAATCTCTAACAGGTGTTACTGATTTTTGGAATCTTGACTTAAACAATATCTCCACAAATGTTGAATCCTCAGATGATGATGATGACGACAACGAGGAAAAGGATGAGAAAGCTAGCAGCAAAAAGAAACTAACAGCAGCTGAAAAATTCAAAAAACAATGTGAAGAAGAGGCCCGCCTACGAGCCATAGAGGAAAAATATGCCGATCCCAATCAATTACCCGATTCAGTTGATCAATTCGATCGTTTAGTACTCTCGGATCCTAATAACAGCAAACATTGGATCAATTACATGGTATTCCATTTGCAATCGACCGAAATCGACAAAGCCAGAGCTGTGGCACGCAGAGCTTTAAAAACCATTACTTTTAGAAATACCGATGATCAAATCAATATATGGGTGGCTTTACTTAATTTGGAATTGCGCTACGGCAGCAAGGAGACCTTCAATGACACCCTCAAGGAGGCCTTAATGTACAATGAACCGCTAAAGATTTATCTGCGCACCGTGGAGATCATAACAGATGCCCAAAAGACCGCCGAACTGGTGGAAATCATTGGTAATTTAACGAAAAAATTCAAAACAGAACCCGAAGTTTGGCGGGTGTGTGCAAATGCTTTCTTCACAGTGGGTATGACCGAAAGAGCACAACAATTGTTGCATAAAGCTCTAGCCTGTCTACCGGAAAGAGATCGTAAGTTTTAATAGTTAGATTTTTTATTCTATGTTTAATTTTGTATTTTTTTTTTGTTTTTCGTTTAGATGTCAATACTATAGTCGTGTTTGCCAATTTAAATCACAGACATGGCAATAATGAAATGGCTCAAACTTTATTAGATCAAGTGGTTACGTCTTATCCCAAACGTGTGGATGTTTGGTGTCAATATGTGGACATGTTGGTTAAGGCAGAGTTAATAGATTCAGCAAGGTGAGTAAAAAATTTGTGATTCTTTAAATTTTTATTTCAAAAATTAGAAATTAAAAGACAGAAACTTCCCAGAAAAATTTTAGAGCTTGTTCTAAAAACAACTAGTTTTAGAAAGAGTGAAAACAGAACCACTTTAGATTCTTAGGGCGGGTTTCTTACTCCTCAGTTAAACTAGGCTTAACTTGCTGTTAGATTAAACTCGGAACAAATTTAGGCAGACTTTAATCGATGATTGTGTTTTTCAGTTTTGGATTTAAGTTCAGTTAACTTTTTTAGTATTGCCAACTTTTCACTTAAAAACATAAACAATGAACAGCTGTTTTTTGCAGACAATAATTTCTTCCGAAATCACTATTTTATTGTTTTTGTTAATTGTGTTTTCTCACTTTTATCTTGAGTTTAATTGGCCAATTACACTCAGTTAAACTAAGATAATATGTAACTTTACTGATAACTGAAAAACACGAAACATATATTAAACTAGGTTTAACCAAAGAATGAAGATTATCTTTATCTTATTAGAAAAACTCGCCCTTAAACAACAGTCTTGGAACTAGTAGTGTTGCCATTACTTATTTTGTTCCAAAAAAGACGATAACTCGACTATCACCTGTGAAAAAAGTCGAGTTTGGAAATAAAATTTGAAAAAAGTCGATAAGTCAAAAAGTAGAATAAAGTCGAAAATAGTAGAAAAATGTTAAAAATAGTCGAAAATTTTAAATAAGTGAAGAAAAAGTCAAAAACTCTTAAATAAAAAAAGAAGTAGAAAAAAGTGGAAAAGTCGACTATTTTTAAAATACTTAAAGTCTAAAAGTCGACTTTTAATTAAATGAAAAATGTCGAAAAGTCGACTTTTAGATCAAGTTCTAAAATTTTTCCTGGCAAATAAGAAAAAAAAAACAAATTTAAATAAAAATTAAAAAAAATTAAATGCTAAATTTCAATTAAAGAAAAACTAATTTTCATTTCATAATTTTAAACAAATTTTGAAGTGGCAAATTCTAATAAAACTGAAATGAAATGTTCACAGATTCAACATAGATTTCAAAGATTTCAAATATGAATAAATATTAAAGATTTATGTCTGGAAATTTGAATTTGTTCACACATGTATACGAAAATTTACAAATTGGACAATTTTGGTCTTTTAACAAATACAAAATTTTCCATTGATAAAAACTAGATAGAAATCATTGTCTTAGTAAAAACAAAAAAATGTTTGCCTCTTTTTTAACTCAACTAATTCACACTAATTTATGCCTTAAGCAAAATCTTTTTACACTAATGTCTATTAAAATAAATATATTTTCATTTTTCATTCTAGAAATATCTTGGAACGTGCTGTTGTTCAAAAAATACCTTTACGGAAAATGCGTACAATTTTCAAAAAATATTTGGAATTCGAAGAACGTTTCGGCAACGACACTAATGTTCAACGAGTTAAGCTATTGGCCATGGATTATGTTAAAAAGAATGAAAATCTATAAAAAAAAAACTAGAATATTTATATTTAAGTGAAATGTTAGTTTTTTTTTGTTTTTCTTTTTAGAGATTTCATTACTCTATATGTAAATGAGAATTAGATGAGGTATATTATTAAAGAAATATACAAATAAATATTTTTTAAATATATTATAGAAAATAAGTATGTATACAAATTGTATGATTCATTGAAAGCAAGCAAAAAAAACTAGGGGGTTGTTCTTAGGTGGAAATTAAATATTAATAATTTATGAATGTGTTTTTAATTGTATTTGTTTTAGTGGAATGTGTGAAAGAGATTAAAAAGAAGTTAAACGAAATTTATGGCCAACCGAACAAAAAAAATTTAAGTTGGCTGAACTTACAATTTCTATAAATTTTTGTGATTATATTAATAAAAAATGATATTGAGGGAAAAATAAATTGTATAATTAAATATTCAAAAACCGCCGAATTCCCTAAAGTAAATGTTCGGTTGGACATTAAATAAAATGATTAGTCATTGATCTTGAACAACATTGAAAATAAAACATTAAAAAAAGATTCATATAGTTTTACTATATTAAAAAAACACATCTTTAAGCAAAAAAGATATAAACCATTTTTTTATATTAATTTTTTATCTAAATAATGAAATTTTTGCAGTTCCAAAAATAAAGTATCATTTTACGAAATTTTAAGAATTCCAGCAAAATAAAACGAAGTATTTCCAAGAGAATAACATTGATCACTCATTACTTCAAAAGCAGCACTAAGTGAATTTGTTTACCTTCTGAGGAAGTGATGTTTATTTACTTCCAAAAAATCGAAAAGAATCCAATTTTGTTTAAAATTCAAGGATTTTTTTGTAATGATGTTTTTAATAAAATCCATTTTATTTTGTAGTTAATTGATAAATGCGTGTAGTGAATTTGGAATCAAATAAAAAGGACACCCTCCTATGACAAGCCTGTGTGTCAGTACTTCCGTGGAGTAAATTCTACTTCTATTTCGCTTCTTTGGATGTTCTTTTTTTTCTGGGAATATGATTTATAAATGTATTTAATATTCTTTACAAAAAAATATCACTGATTTTATTTATTAATATTTTTTTGACAAATTTAAGTTTTTTTTCAACAAAGCTGAATTCTTATGATTTCAACACATAATTTTGAAGTGTCATATAAAAATAGAAAAATTGTATGAAATTCTACTTGTAGACTTAAAAAGTAGTTCGTTTTAAATGGGGATTCGTACTAACTGAGTTCGTTATAAGAGATGTTTTTTGTATGAAAATAGTTAACAAAATAGCTTTATAACCGAGTTCGTTATAAGCAAAACTACAAATATAATCTCAAAATTAGGACTTATGCAATCGACTATCGATTTTTTTTGGCAATTTTATATACAAACGCTAGTTTTTAATAAATTATCGAATTTTAGGTCGACTGTCATATTTCGACAAAAGTTTATTGTTCGAAACTCGATTTAAAGAACCCAATTTCTTAATTTTTTAATGTACCTAATTACTTTTTGAAGAATTGTTGTTGGATCTGAAAACATTCTTTAAGCTTTCTCTAAACTGAAAATTTGATAAAAAATTACGTATTTATTAATAAGAATTTAAAATTTTAAGAAAATAAACGATTTTTTAAACACTTTCAGTGATAACATTGTTTTCTTATGACATTTGTAAAAAGTCGTTATTAGTGCATCTGGCAATGCTTTAAATAATTAACGGTAGTTATATACAAAATTTAAAATGTGGCAGCACAAACTTTATTTATTTTGTTTCCCTAAGAAAACATACATTTTCGTAATATATCTCTACATTAATTAATAAATAAGTTAACTAAAAGCAAATAATTGTTTTGTTAATATAAAATAAACAATTTATTTTCCCCGTTTTTTTTTCTTGCTAAATAAGATTGCCATATTGTTCGGAATTTTAAAACACCTTAACATAAATACAACTCTGCATACAACGAATAAAGCAAATAAGAAGAAACAGCAGAGAAATTGAATAATAAAAAAGAAGAATTAAAAATATAACCAGCCGATAATATTCTTAACAAAAATATATTTTTTTATTAGTAATTAACAATGAGCGCATGAGAATACAACGTTGAAAAGATTCGTGATTCGTTATAGAAGCGATTATTTCTTAAAATTGTATTTTTTCAAAAATAATAGAGAAAAGTTAACGCCATTAAAATAAATTACTAGTTATAAAAACAAATTTTGCCCAGAATTGCTCTAAGAAAATACCAATATAAAAAACAGTGCTTCTTCTGGGAGAAATCAAAAAAAGGAAGAAAAATAAGAATAAAACGAAATCAAAGTGCTTTAAAATAACCAACAACAACAATAACTACCAAGAGCAGTATTTCGTCGTCGTTTCCTTGTCCATAATATAAAAATAACAAAGAAGAAGAATACATATAATAAATATAAAAAAACGAGGAAAAATATAAAAATAAGAAAATATTTTTGTCTTCCTGCTTCATAAAAAAAGAAAGAATTACGTACCTAAAAAAAGTTTTCTCTTGCTGGTTTCTTGTTGCAATTTACTTGAAATAAATCCAACAGAATTTACAAGAAAATTTTTACGAAAAGAAAAATAATTTTTAGAAAAATTGTGCAATTGTTTTTTTTTGTTGTTTTTGTGTAAAACAGAAGAAAATTAAATTAGAAAAATATAAAAAAAAACACCAGTGAAAAATTATTATTAACGAAACCAAAAAAATTGGTATTAACGAAACAGGAGGGTTGGTGGGTCTCAATACGTCTGCCTAAAATAAGCTTTCAAATGTATTGATAATCGAAACAAATAGAAATAACACAATAATATCAACGATTCTTTTTATTTTAAAGAAAAAAAAAAGATAACGCAAATTCCCCATTTTAATTTGAAAGCATCAACATCATCATCATCATCGATAATAACATCATCAACACCAACAAAAGAACAAAGGAATATCATAATTATTATTATTGTTTTTGTTGCTGAATAATTATAAAGCAGCAGCAGCAACAGAACAATACAAAAGTAACAAAAAACAACATATAGAATAGAACAGAGAAGACAAGTACCACTTAACCACAAAAAGATATTCCAAAATATATAATTGCCATGGATCTTTCATATATTGTATGTAATGCAGCCAGAGAAAATAATTTAACTCTACTGAAGGTAAGTGTAATTTATAAATAAAAAAAAACATTTTACGTTTTACGCGAAAAAAGCAACCAGAACAAAGAACTGCCAAATGAATAGGTATCTATCTCGTAAATATCTTAAGAAAAATTAAGAAAATTCGCTAAAAAAAACTTTATGGGGAAATTCAACAGCAACAATAACATTAATTTGCTTATTTGTCTGTCTGCATCGCTATGATGGGTCTGTTTGTTTTTGTTTTGCGTTTAACAGGAAATGCAGCCGTTTGCCGTATGTGTTTTTGTTATGTTATTGTTTTTCTATTCTTATTTTGTTTTTTTAATGAGCTGCTTTGTTGTTATTTTATTGGGAGCAACGAAAACATTAAGATTTTATTTTAAATCCCCCCCAATATCCCACTATTTTGAGTTAAAAGACATAACAACGAATCTTATCTTTTGACACATTCATGTGCATGAGATTTCTATTGTTGCTGTATTGGTGACTAATCAATAAAATGCATGAAAAACTATTGACATAGAAAAAATATAAAAATAAATATTATGATTAAAATGCACTGGCAACACTTGCATTTATGTAGATAAAAAGACAAAAATACCAACAACTACATAAATGTACCGCAATGTTAGGAAAATTCTTATCGTTGTACAGCTGATTACTCTATTATTGTTTTTGTATAAAAGGCAAAAAGCCAGGGTTGGCAAAATTGGTACAATCTGATCTTCAAAAGTACACTGGTAGTACAACAATAATACATTTATTTTTATTTAAATTTATTTTCTTATTGAAATAATAAGTTAAAATTGTATTTTGTTTAACAAAATTCATACAACTACCGACTTCAGTCAATTATTTACTAAAATTTAGAGGTAAAATAAGCAATTCTTGTTTATATTGCCTCTCATATTGTAAAGGAACATAGAAAAGATTACAACCAGACTAAAAGTAATAAGTTTTGTCACAGAGTGTCAGGACAATAGGAACTTTGCACCAGAACGAACCGAATAATACTCGGCCTAAGATTATCAATTTAGCGATACGAAGGAACTATCGGCCACAGGCGAACTGCTACAACAAAAATGAAGAGTACAATGAGTTAAATAATGGTTTAAATTACCTTTTACTAGTATAATAACAATCATAGGATCTAGACAATGAATTAGTGTTTAGATTAGTATACCGCCTACTTTTAAGTTAGTCCACTGTTTTGCCTTAGAGTTCTGGTTTATAGACTATTTAGTCTTTGGACTAGTATACGGACTATTTTTTAGACTAGACAATATCACTAAATTAATGTTTAATATTTAGACTATTCTATAAATGTATCATTACTAAATAATACATATGAGTTGTTAACTACAAAAGTAATTCCGTTTTTCATCCCTGATAACAACGTTGAAAGAGGAACTCCATAATTGTTATAATTCTAATTAGATTGTATGACGGTTCTCAAAATCCA
Source organism: Lucilia cuprina (assembly GCF_022045245.1). Lineage (NCBI taxonomy): Eukaryota > Metazoa > Arthropoda > Insecta > Diptera > Calliphoridae > Lucilia > Lucilia cuprina. The sequence continues at coordinate 98,209,336 of NC_060952.1, read as the reverse complement.
TACCTTAAACAGTTGAATCTTCTAATTTATATTTTAGAGGAAAGATTTATTTCAAAAATATATGGGGTTCTTAAGTTTTTTCTCTCAGAAAGAACTATCAGCCTCAGTTTCTGTTGTAACAAAAACTAGCACTATGTAGACTCTCACCACTAAAGATTCGGAAAATTTAATGCAAAAATATTATTTCCTGAAGTTCAACAATCTTTTCCATTATTACAAAATTTCTCCTTATCAATATAAACAAAATCAAAAAAAAAAAAAAAAAAAAAAAAATAGATAAAATATGAGTTCACCCATAAAGCAAAAACGAACAAAATTGTTAATAAATTTTATCAACAAAAAAAAAATTATCGAAATAAAGCAATAAAGTCAAAGTGTTGAAATCAACTTCCTTTAAAAAGACTTTTTTCTTTGCAGTTCAATAAAATATATTCATTTAAATAAAAGACCTCTATGATTTGTATTTCATGTTTAAAAAGACATGCATTTAGTATTCATTCATTCACTCACTCAGACACAAACTTCCCTTCCATTTTATTAACATTTAGTGTGAATGACATTCATTTTTAGGTTAGGGTTTAGGTGTTCTCAATTTCTGCAGTGGCTATGGTAGTAGCTAAAAGCAATCTCTTGCAATTACATTAACAAAAATCTAAACAATCATTAGATAAATGTTTATCTTAAAAGTGTGTGTGTGTTTGTTAGTTGGTTAACTTTTATTTCTTATGTCTTTGGCAAATTTATTTTGCCATTATTATTATTTTTATTTGTTTTTGTTTTTTTCTATGTATTTTGTTTATTATTTGCTTTTGTTGATTCTAAAAGGTGCTAGCACAGTTTACAGATCAAAACGTAGTTTTATTTGCCGAATTTTAAGGTCAGTTTCTTGGTTGTTCGACCAAAGCTGGTTTACTTTGAACCCAATTGACGAAGCAATTTTTGTGTGTACTAACAAACTAACGTTTATTTGATTTTATTTGTTGTAGTATATATTTTGATTTAAATTATCTAATGTTTATATAAAAATTTGCCAATGTTGCTGTTAATTTGTTGTTTTAAAACTCTAAGTTTTGTTTTGTATTCTATATTCATTAATATGCACGTATCAAGTATATATTTTTGTGGTACATGTACCAGTAGTGTGTGTGTAGGTTATAAAGAGTTTAAAGACATAAAAATCTAAAATACTCAATTGTTAGATTTAAAGTTTTTTTTTTTAATTTATATACACGTTGAAAAGTAAAAGAAGGTCAAAGCACTCTTGACTCTATAGATTTTTTTGTTACTTTAAGTTTTTATTTTGTTTTATTACATATTTCTTTTCGTTGTGTTTGCTTTACATTTGTTCTGATTTATTTATTTTTTCTTTAGTTTTAAGACAAAAAGATCCCTTTGCTTTGATACGAGTTTACTTGAAAATTTGTAATAATAACATGTAATATTTTGAAATTTATTTCTTTTTGTTTCTTTATCAGAAAAATGATGACTAAAGGTTTTATTCATAAACTTTTATCAAAGGTTTATAAATTAATCTTTTATACAAAATTTGTTTTATAAACCTTTGATAGATGTTTATGATTAAGGCAGTGAAACTTTATATTTTTATTATTTTGTTGTTTTTTAAATGTGTTAATTTTTGTTATTTGTTAAATTAAGGCTTAAGTTTTACTATTTTTGAGAAACTCAAATTTAAATTAATGGAATTTAAACTTAATTATAAGTTACTAAAGTTTTTGCCCATTGCATTTGTAGTCCATTTATCTGCACTATAGAGCTTTAAGGCAAAGGTCTATTCTCAATTGATCAGAATTATTTAAAAACAAAAATTTTACATAACATATTATTTTTAATAATATTAAGACTTAGTGATACAGTAGAATTTCATGTTATTAAAGCTTTATAAAGAAGTACTTTAAAATACAAATTCGTTTAAGAATATGGAAGAAAATTTTAAATTAGTTTATCTGAGAAAATATAACAGTTAGAGTCCTCATTTTTTTGGAGGAAATTTAGTATCAACTTAAATGATTAATACATGAAATGTGCGGACTAGCATTAGATAATTTTTTTTGAGGAATTGTAGTATTTACTTTAATGTTTAGTACAAGAAATGGGCGGACTAGCAATAGAAGTAGTGTTTTAAATAAAAATATTAAAATAAGTTTAGTTAGGAAAATATTGTAGATAGAATATTAAAATTTTACACAAAAACCTTTAACATCCATGGGAATATTTATGAAAAATTGGTAGATTTTCATAAGAGGATCTTGGTACTTACCATATGAATTTAATAAATTATTAAAGCTAAAATTTAAACATTTTGCATAAATTATTTTAACATCCATGTGAACATTTGGCTAACAAATTGGAAGACAAGATTTTAGGGGCTTGGTATCTCCCATATAAATTAAATTAGAAAATTATTTTTCTAAGAAACTATTGAAGCTAAAAACTTTCATATTAATGTGAACATTTTTCAGAGGAATGGGTGTATTTTAATTAGGGGAGCTTGGCGACATCTCCCATATGAATTAAGTACAAAAATGTGTGTATATCCTTAATTTTGCACGAAGAACTGATATCAATATGAATATTTGCTATAAATGGGCAACGTCCCCCGGGCATGTATTCTTGATAAGTGTCACATCATGGTGTATTGCAATCCGGGCGAAGATAGGTGCTACCAATACCTGTGGTCTTTCGGGACTATGAATTGTTGTTGCCTGGCCTAGTAATTCGATAAATTGAAAAGAGGTCGAACCAGTGCACCATATAATCTGGTACTACGGTGACCAGTTGGCCGCAGGACTATGTCCTTGCTGATCAGTTGGTTGAGGTTGCTTCGGGATCCACGTAGTGGCTATGGTTAAAATCCAAATCGCAGAAAGAGGGTTGCTTGATAAAGACTGATACACGTTGAATATGATTTTCATGATCCATTTCTGTTGTCGTTCCTAGATTCTGGAGCGATACGAATTACATCGACATCGTCGAAATAGTTATTCACCCAAGATTTTAACTCCAGTTCTATGAAAAATAAAAATTGTTGTAAATTTTTTTTAAAAAAAGATTTTTATAAAAAAACATAAATTTTTTAATAAATCTCAAAATTTTCAATAAAAAAGGAGAATTTTTGAAATATTTCTAAAAAAAAAAAATCAAAATCTTAAAAAATTGATTCGAATTAAGTTTTGACATTGAAAATCAATAACAAGTTATGGATTACTAAAGAAAGTTTAATGATATTTTAATAATGACTTAAAAAAAGGTAAACAAATAGAAAACAGGAAATTTTAAATATTTTAAAATAATTTTTAATTTGGTTTTAAAAATTATTATTATTTTATAACAATTACACCATTAAATACTGTTACTTATACTAATTTAGAAAATATATACATTTAAAACAAATATAAGTCTTTTCTATATAAATATAATTATTTTATTTCAAGTGTTTGTCATTTAAAGTGTCTCACTTCTGATAAGATACATATATGTGTACTTCGTTTTGTTATTTTACTTTTAGACTAAAAAGATTTAAAAGTACAAGTAGTTTAAAGTAGTTTGTTTATTTTTTTCATTTTCAAATGAATGAAAAGAATCTGTAAAACTAAACTGGCGAAAAAAAGTGAAATGGGGAAATAAATATTAAAAGCAAAAAAATTTAAATAAATATATACATATTAAAATAAGCTTAAAAATGTACATATAAGCCGAAAATATGCAAATTGTATGTAATTGCTTTTTTTATTAATTAATATAACAAAAAAATTAAAAACATGTGTGCACTAGCTTGTTCTTTGTTTATAAATTTTTATATTATTTAAATTCTTGTTTTTTTAACGTATTTTTGTCTATGTTGCTTAATATTTTTATATATGTATGTAATTGATCGATAGTCATCACAATCACGAATGACTGAGTGTCTGTCTGTTTGTGTGTATGTCTGTCTAGCAGTCAGTTAGTCAGTCATTTGTAAAATAGACAGAAATTATTTCAAGTCATCAACCGATTAACCAGTGAGAATGTTGAGCTTTTTTTTCTTCAATTTATTAACTAACAATAGCAATAAGTATTTTGTTGATTCTATACTTGCTGCCTGCCGATCATACTTGTTGTCGTTGTACATAAAAAACAAACTGTCAGTTATTTCTTTTTTTTCATTTATTTATTTATGTATGTTTAATATTAAATAAACTACTTACTCTACCGAGTATGTGTAAAATTGGCTTTTTAAGAGAGACACATTTTTTTATAAGAAAGCTTGATGTGACCAACTAGTTCTTAAAAACGAAGTCTATATATGTAAGGTTTAGAAGCAAAGATAGCTATCTAAAATTTTAATTTAATAACAAGATTTGTAAAGATAACTTCATTACAATTTTGTTTATTATTCAATATAATTTAAAAAAATTTAGATTAAATCCCTTTCAACATTTTAAGCCTCTAATAAAAATAAAATTTGATTTAAATTTAAAAAAAAATTCTTCTTTGTTAAAGGTTTCCGGGTGGCTTTTACTTTTCGTTACGTTAAATTAACTTAAACGATTAAATATTTGGAAATGACTTTGTAAATATTTAATTTTCCTTATTTGCTTTTTGTAAATCGTATAAATAAATTCCCATAATTCATGTATTAAACGATACTTACCTAAAATAAAAACAAAAATAAAATAATTACTAAATTTAGTCATTTGGAAATGAAATTTACTTTTAATATAATTCTTCTCTCTCTCTCTCTCTACCAAAAACCAAATTGTAAATTAATCATATATCTGTAGCAGTAGCTGTAACTAACTAATAAATAGCTAACGGTAAAATGATTAAATAAACAATAAATAACAAATTCACAAAACAAAAATACTAAAATCACACACAAATATTGATTATAACAACAAACTGTCATGTGTTTAATCGATAGCAGTAGCTGCTGCAACTACAGTATGTGGTTTAATATTTATAATGATGATGATGTAGTTTTTAGTAGACGTTAAAAATGTTTGGTTAAATGCAGTGTACACTTAATAAGGTAGCCTCGTCCGCACAGCTGATCATCAGCTTTTACAATCTTATCTGTCAAAATTCCTGTTTGTTTACATAGAAAAAAAATCGCAAAAGGTGTAAAAATTTTAAAAAGTGAAGAAAATTATGGTTTTAAAGGAGTTTTCTAGGTCAATCGTGATTAAATGTCTTTGTTATCCTTCTCTCTTGATAAAAAAAGAAAATCTTTAGCTCCGGCATACGTTCCAAATCAGTTTCAACTATTTTTAACACGACCAATCACTTTTCACAAAAAACACGTTTAATTCGGAAAATTGGTCTTCCCAATAGATATAGTTATGATTTTCAGACATTCCACGTTTAATTAATATAATATATTAATATTAATAGTTAAAAATTTTTATAATTGCTAAAAACTCATATTTTTATTGTGTTTATTTGTTGCTTTTTCATTCTACACACACAGCTTTTTTTGACAGATGGGATTATTCTACAATAACAAATCGCCTGTTGTTTTTGTATTGTTGTATTTGTTGTAGCGACGAGGCTACCTTATTAAGTGTACACTGGGTTAAATGTTTATATTATACTAATTCTGTAAATCATTGTAGAGAAAAAAAACAACAAAAATGTCTAATTTTTTACAAAAATTCAAATATCAGTTTCCTGGATGTAGTTCCTAAGAATTTTTCAATCAATATTGATGAGGATTGTTATATTACTCCTAAAATATTTGAATCTAGAAAGGACAGCAAAAGAGTTTTTGCGTTTCTCTCTTGTTATAAGCTGTAAACTTTGAAAGCTAGTTTTGTGCTAGTTTATACTGTAGTTTCAGTTTAAAGACCAATCTATAGTCGAGCCTCTAGGCTTTTCTCTAGGCTAGTTTATATTCTAGCCTATAGCATTGTCTACAATCAAGTCTATAGTCCAATTTATAGTCTAGTATTTAGTCTAGACTTTAATCTATTTTATAGCTTAGTCCATCTAGTCTATAGTCTAGTCTAGTCTAGTCTAGTCTATAGTGTAGTCTATAGTCTAGTCTATAGTCTAGCCTATAGTCGAGTCTATAGTCTAGTCTATAGTCTAGTCTATAGTCTAGTCTATAGTCTAGTCTATAGTCTAGTCTATAGTCTAGTCTATAGTCTAGTCTATAGTCTAGTCTATAGTCTAGTCTATAGTCTAGTCTATAGTCTAGTCTATAGTCTAGTCTATAGTCTAGTCTATAGTCTAGTCTATAGTCTAGTATATAGTCTAGTCTATAGTCTATTCTATAGTCTAGTCTATAGTATAGTCTATAGTATAGTCTATAGTCTAGTCTATAGTCTAGTCTATAGTTGCTTAAACTAGTACATTCTGAGATCACTTTGACCCCAAAAATACTAAGATCTTGGATCTTTCTTTTGAAAAAATACATTTCTGCCTTTGTTAAAAGAAATTATTTCTTTTGGTTTATTAAATATAACTTTTTACATTTTTCTTGTATTAAAATTGTTTGTAATATATACAAAAGTTTTCAATGATCAACAAAAAATCTTGGAAATCGGGAAGTGAAAAAATAAGAAAAGCTTCCGGAAAATGTTTCAAGGAAATTGTCGTGATCTTCAGAAAGTTACAATTTTTTTCAGTTTTAATTTTGTAATCAATCGATTAAGATAAAGTGTGTCAAAAATTTATATTAAAAATATAATTTATTCCAAAATTAACATTTTATAAATATGTTCAATGAAATTAACATTAGACAGTTATAGGTCTTTGACTTCTATTGTTTTTTTTAATAAATTATATAAAATACAATTTTATTTTGTAAAATCATCGCAGAATAGAAAAAAAAACTTAATTTGAAATTCAATTAAACACGCAGAACATAAACGTGCGATTAAATTTATTCTTTAATCGCAAAATAATTTGTTCTGACATTGACCGATATTGTAACGATTGTTTGTTTGTTTGTTTAATCGATGAATTTATTTAAAATAACCGATTAAATGAATATGAACGAAAGAAAAAAATCTAACAAAAGAATACAAACGCTAAATTGTCGTAATGTGCAGTTAATAATATTAATAAGAGGCGCTGACTTATTAATAATTAATTAACAACAACAAAAAATAACACAATAATAAAAAAATAAAACTAAACCAAAAAAAATAAAAATAAAAACAAAAATAAATATAAACAAAAACACTGTGTGTATTTTTTTTGTGGTTTTTGTATGTTTGTTTTATTGCTTGTTAATTTGTTTGAACCGGAATAGTTTACGAATTTATAATACTTCCGCTTAACTGACGGACTAACTGACTGACTACTTGCCTGTCACACCAACACACAAACTATTTACTCGTGCGTAGCCGCTGCCATCGTCTACGTTGTTGTATAATCGTAATAGCAGCAAATATGAAGAGTAATAAATATTTTTCATATACTTTAAGCCACTATAGTCTCTGGAGAATGTATAATAAGTTTGTGCTGATGTTTGTTACGACTATCTTCAACCTTAAAGCACTCCAAATGACTGAGATTCATTTCATTCTAATAGCCATGACCTTTGTTTCCTGTAAACTCAATAAGGTCCGCATTTTGGAAGATAATTTGGATAGTGATCTATTAAGGTCACAACTAAATTTGTTTTAAAATGGTTCCTCTACTTACGCAACGGCCAAAGAAATGTCCTTGTAATAACATTTCTCTTACAGATCAGTTTACAATGTAAAAAAGCTTAAATACAAGTTCTACATTTAAAAATTAGGGTAACATTTAGTCGATATTGATTGACTTTATAATTTCCTACTTGTTTGTTGTAAGTTAGTTTATTTTTGTTTTTATTTTTTCGCTGTATGTATGCGTTTTGTTTTTGTTTACATTCGAGATTGAGATAAAAACAAACATGTTTTATTATTTCATTCTCAATAATAAACATTTTTGCCACTACATATTTCAATTTTTAAGTTTTATGATATTTTTTGAAGCCCTTGGAATGAGTTTTTTTGTTTGTTTGTTTTTAATTCCTGTTAGAAGGCAAACTATAATTTTTAGTTTTTACAATCTGTTCTGGGTCATACATACATATACAAAAAAGTCCATATAAAATCACACACACACATTTACATGTTTGCCGTTGTTAAATACACTTTCATATACATATATATTTACATTAATAATAAATGTATTTTTTAACAAAGAATTCTGTGACAATGAATCTTAACAGAAATCTACTTTATGGCCATAAATTTATAAAGAATGTTTTTATTTTTGATTGACATGTGTGTTGATTTTAATAGTTTATTGTTTTTTTTCTGTAAGCATTTTTATTTTGTTGTAATTAAACACAGTAAATAGTGCAGTTAATTTAGTGCAGTTTTCTAGGTACAGTGGGGTTGAGAAGAAGAATTATCTTTACAAAATAGATTTAAAAGATATTTTTACAAAAAGCTTTTCATAGTATTTCTTATAAAATGCTTTTTATAGAATTTCTCACAAAAGCTGGTCATAGCTTTTCAACAAAAAAGCTTTTTTGTAAAAAAAAAATTTTTTCAGAATTTTTTTTTTTTTTTTTGGAAAAATGTCTTTTTTCATATTTTTTTTTTTTTTTTGGAAAAATGTCTTTTTTTCATATTTTTTTTTTTGGAAAAATGTCTTTTTTTCATAAAAGCGCTTTTATATAGAAAGCTTATTAACGCTATTTCTACAAAAATCTTTTTAAAGTATATTTTAGAAAAGCTTTCCATAATCTTTCTCACAAAAGCTTTTCAGAGCATTTTCATAGAAAAACTTTTTTATAAAAAACTTTTTTTTCATAAAAACTTCATTTTAAATAATTTTTTCAACAAAAACATTTTTATATAGAAAGCTTTTTAATGCTTTTTCTTTATACAAACTCTTTTTCAGTGGATTTTCATAAAAAGCTATTTTTACCTTTTCCATAAAACCAGGGAACATTTGAATTAAGCTTTTTCACAAAAAGTTTTTTTAAGTTTTATTTAATAAAAGGCTTTTATCTCTTTTTAAAGCTCATATTAAGAACATTTTTATTCCACAACCATTTTTTTGAGAGTTCTTTTTTATATAAAAAAATTTTTAAGCTTTTTTACAAAAAAAAAAAAAAACAAACTTTAGTTTGCCTACCAATGATATTCACAAAAAAGCTTTTAGATAGCATTATCAGATTATTTACATAAAAAGGATTTTTCATAAAGAAAATTTTTTCTTCAAGCTTTTAACTAAAAAGCCTCTTTAAGTTAAAGTCTTTAAGTTGTCCATAAAAAGCTTTTTTATGTATATGATCATATAATTTAAGTGTATATTTTTATAAATGAAATTTTTGAAAAATGTTTTTCTTAAAAAGCTCTAATTTACATTTTTTCCAAAGTTCTTTGGAAAATAGCTAAGCTTTTATTTCAGAAATATTAAAAAAGAAAAACATTCTTAAGGTTAAAAAAAAAAAAATATAAACGATATTCTCAAAATACTTTCAAAGCTTTTTTCGAAAGCTCCAAAAAAGTTTTTGAAAGCTTTCTTGCAAAACTACTTTTTTATAAAAAATTTAAAAAAAGAAAAACTTTTTTATTAAAGCTTTTTAACATAAAATAAATATTCCACAAAATTTTTTGTTTGACAAAAACTATTTTAAAATCGTTTGCAAAAAAAACTTTCAAAAGTTTTTACTTTAAAAGCTTTAATTTTTCTAGCATATAAAATTATAATCGACAACATTTTAATAAAATAAACTTTTAAACTTAAACTTTTTAAAAAAATACTAAGGAAATCTTATTTTTAAAAAAGTTACAATAACATTCTTTTAAATTAATAAACAATTGCTATAATTTTTTTGCAACTTACACATTTAAGTAGTATATATTTTTTTTTTAATTAATAGCAACTACCTACTCAAAGTTAACAACACAATTAAACAAAATTATTTTGTCTGAATTCTGTGATAAACAAAAAATAACATTAATTAATTTAATTTAAGAAAACATTAGAAAACACTTTTTATTATGATACATAGTAGCTGTTAACTGCACAGTATTTAGGCGGTAAATTTAGTCATATGTTAAAGTTTGCTTTTTAAAGCATTCAGAGGTGTATGTTTAAATGGTCTAGGTCGTTTTGACCTTAGTTTACCTTTAAATATTTAAATGAAAACATTAATTTTAGTGTTGTATTAAAAGATTTAAAAATTTTATATATAAAAAAAAAAATAAAAAATTCAATAACATTAAATCAAAATGGTGGTGTATAACTGTTTTGTTATAACTACAATGCTGCATGTATTGTAAGCAAATAACGGTTTTTATTTAAGAGGATGCATATTTATTAAAGTTGTTGTCGCTGAGATTTATCTTTTAGCAAAATGTCAAGGTTAAATGAAAGAAAGAAAAAAATATATATTGAAGCACCAAACAATTAAAGGTCAAACTAAGTTGATTTTAAGCAAGATTTCTGTTTTAAGGGGGTTGAGGAAAGTAAAAGTACATATTAAGAGATTACAGTTTTTTTTTTAACTTAGATTTATACTACAGTTATGGAGAACTTAATGAGAAATGTTTTACAAATTTCTTTTTACTTAAGCAGTGGTGGTATTGTAATTAGCCCAACCAATACTTTTTTCTAAACTATCTTAATGGTGGTTAAAACTGGGAAAACTTAAGAGCTTTTAATTACCAGATGGAAGCTAAGTATTTAAGGACTATGCTTGTTAGCAAGTTTTCATGGAAAGAATTTACTCTTATAAGGATGAAAAGGAGATTCAATGTCTACTTCATATGCAAGAATTGTAAAGGAAAGTATTGGCGTCTGCAAGATGATATCGTAAATAAGATTTAAATATTGGTTGTTAGGCCTAGTCTGAAAGTTAGAAAAAGGACAGCTATCCGAAGATGCTCAATAAACCCAAGTTGTACCTCTCTTTCTCTTACTGGTTCCAGTAATAGTAATCCACAAGAAGCCTTGAACATCATTCTTCATCTGTCTTATCTGTAGTCTACTAGAACTTATCAAGTACGTCTACTAGAACTTCTCTTGTGAAAAATAGACTTCAGGAAAATTCCTCTAATGGAATTCCAGACTATGTAATGGGTGTGCACTTTTTACGGTCTAGTCCAAGATGATTATCAGCACGAGTATTAGACTTAATATCGCTGTTACCGTTATAAAACGATCCTTCAGACTGACGAATATAGGTTTTTACAAAAAGGAGTCATCCTCTAGCCAATTATATCGATCTAGGGTTGGCTGTGACATTTTATGACGATAGTGGAGCTACTTTTAGCTCCAATGACAATTAATTGTAGAAATGGTTGCAGATTGTAAAAATGCTTATAAATCTTACATTAATAGAATGTTTGATAATAGACTGTGATGAGTACAGAAGCACTGTACATGGTAATGAGGTTGATAGAATTGTAGATTGATTTTCAAGAGAATACATGACATTATCAATTAGTAGTAGAATGTATTGCAAAACGAAAATGACCAAAACTTGATCTGAAGACTTCCATGACACTTACATATGTAGAAGATGCAGAAGAACTAGAGACGGTTTAACTCCTAAGGTTCAATTTTCTAGAGTACAGAATATGATATCTAGGGGAAATTGCGGGACTTAAACCTTTACTTGACTGTTTTTTAGGGAGTTTCAGATTCTGTCACAACTATTTCTACGGTAAAACTTCTATATTCTTTTGGTTTTTTTTCAAGTATTTTGTTTGTCTTTCTCTTTATCTTCAAGCTCTACGATGTAAAACACATTTACGGGGATTCACACGGTCGTCATAAAGTCATATATCAAAAAAATATAACACGAAAAAATATGACTGCGGTAAGCAACCCTGTTATTTTTAATACGTTCGGTTGCCGCCAGTCAGAAAAAAAGCAAACTAAATATTCTTTCTTTTTTTTAATTGAATTTTATAAAAATTAATAACTTTTTTAAATATATTAATAAAATCTAATTAATTTTGAAGTTATAGAACTTTGCACAAATTTGTGTCATGTTTACGTACATAAAACATATTTTCAATTGCGGTCACTTCTAAATACTATCACCGGCTCGATGAAGAGCTTTTACTTTTTGACTTTGATTTACACAGTTTAGTTATGACAAAACTATAAACATGGTATTATTATTATTTTAAGACTTTTTTCTTTGAGGCACAACAACAATTTTTTTAAACTATCATAAAACTTTAGTATTTTATGACAATACGACTTGATAGCACACCGTGTGAATACCCCAATTATGTTCTTTACTAACCAAACCTTATTACAAAAATTTTAACTTAAGTTCGAAAAATTTGTATAATTCTAACTTAAGTTCGAAAAATTTTTAAAACTGTTATAAACTGAAGAATACTTTCAAAACTAACAAAAACCTAAAAGTCAACAGAAAAACTTTTTAAGAATTGTATGAGTATCAAGTTTATTTATAGGTGAGAACTTATACGAGCAAGTACTTAATTATTTGTCTTTTAAAACAAAAACAAAAAAATTAAAACAATCAAGGTCATGTGCACTCTACTTGAAATGATTTAATAGAAAGACCGCTAGACAAACAGTCAGATGTTAATCATCACATCAATAGATACGCAACGCAATTTTGATAACTTATTTATTAAAGTGGTTCTGTCGATCATTCGAGAGTCATATTGATAGAGATATAAACCAGAATCGTTTATGAATTATTAAAAACTAGTCGAACTATCCAGTAGAGTGTATGTATAAACTACAGACTGGTTTAAAAGTTTCATTTCATTAACTATTAGCTAGTTGTCTGTCTGTCTTAACACCCGTGTATGCAAAGTTGAGGATTGATTGTATTTTAATTTCGAATTCAATTTTCTCTTCCTGATCGTTAAGAATGAAACATGCTGTTTTGAATTTTGAAACAGTATATAAATTGAAAAAAAAAAATTATAAATTCAATAATTATTTAAATTATTAAAATTGAAAGTTATATTTAGATAAAGTTAAGTTTTGTTTTTTTTGCAAAAACTAGTTAAATTACTTTTAATAAAAAAATACCTGCCTCTTTTTTAAGATTTTTCTATTGGTTCCTTGTTTTAACTAATTTTCATTAAAACTTGTTTAATTGCATGATTAATCAATTTTTCACTCGTTATCTATTAGTAATTTTATTATCTAAAAAAAAAAAACAAATTCTTAAGAAAATAAACGTGAATTTTTCGGTAATTTTTTTTGGTATTTGTTGTTGGGATAATTATTAATATTTAATATAACATGATGCATACGTAAGTTTGCATATTTTACTTTTAAATATTTATGAATCATTAAATGTCATTAAACGCGTTTTACTTATTGTTTTATAAATAAAGATTCGATAAAAATAAATATGTATACATAACAATTAATAAGAATAATAAAATTTTTGTGATATGTATTTTTATCATTCTGAACTTAAAATTCTAATCAAGCTTTAAATGTTTAATAAATGCATATATTCAGGCTCAATTTGAAATTGTTTATTATATTCGATCATGTTTTCAAAAATAAAGAATTTTGAAAAAAAAACTTTGACTTTAATTTTTGATTATATTTTATTCCTAGAAAATTTAAAAAAAACAATAATAAAATTTATATTTCTCTTCGGTACAAATATCTTCTTTGTCTAAATTTGTTTGTTTAATAACAAAATTTATTACAAACAGACAAAAACAACAAATTAAAAAGTCCATTTTTATTTTAGGTGCTAAAATCTTGGAAATTTTTCAAAATAGTATATGCGCCTTTCTAAAACATAAATTTCTATTTTTTTTTCACATTTTAACAAATTTGTTTTAAATAAAGTGTCTGATACCTATTTAAATCACGTGCTTAATTCCTATTTAAATTCTAAAAGGATTTTACTTAATTTCGAATGTATGTTTTTTCCATAACAAGACATAAATTAAAAACAAATCTAATTGATTTTCGAATTTAAAATTTCGATCGGTTTATATTCTGAACGAGTATATTGAAGATATAAAATTAATAATGGTGAACAATTAGAACTAGAAATGAATTAGAACTGAATTAGAACTGAATTAGAACTGAACTAGAAATGAACTAGAACTGAACTAGAACTAAACTAGAACTGAACTAGAACTGAACTAGAACTGAACTAGAACTGAACTAGAACTGAACTAGAACTGAACTAGAACTGAACTAGAACTGAACTAGAACTGAACTAGAACTGAACTAGAACTGAACTAGAACTGAACTAAAACTGAACTATTAGTGAACTAGAACTAAAACTTGAACTTAAGTTTGAATTTATATTTCTCAGGAACTAGTTAAAAGACTTCCTAAGCTTAAACTTTTTATTAAATTAAAAACAAGTCTAAAAATACCTACTTACTTTCAAAGTTGGTTAAAATGAAAGTGGATAAAAAAATAAACATATTCACTAATTTATGAAAAAAGTAGAAAAAAAAATAAATATTTTAATATTCTAGTTTGTAGTCAAGCAAACAACTTGGCTAATATATTAAAGCAAAAGAGAATTTAGTGGTAAAAACAAACTAGTTAAAACTTTTTTGAAAGTTGCTATAGTTACCAATTAATTATAATATTATTTAATATGTTATTTAAAATTTTTTACATTTTAAACAATTTCCTAATATTTAATTTAAAAATAAGTATTTTCTTTTTAGTTAATTTGTCAACGTAACGTAAGAATCATTAAAGTTGGCAGCGAGCTGTGTTGATGTTTTTGTCTTCATTGCAAAATGTTGTTTTTTTTTGCGTTTTTTGTTATTGTTTTTTTTTTAATTTATTTTTCACCCATTTTTATTTTTAGATACACATGGTTTTTGCAAACAAAATAGTTTTTATTTTAGTATAGTATTTTTCTTCTTCTGTTTTGTAAATTTTGTTGTGTTTTTTTTTTCTTCTTATTTCATTCAACTCTTCAATGCATTGACATTGTACGAGTTCATTGCCAAGTTTATATTGAAAATCGAATAAGAATAAAATAATAATAAAAAAAACACTAAACAATATAAACTAAAAGAAAAAAAAATAACTAAAACAGACCGAAAAATTGCGTACAAAAGACCCATCGACTAATCAAACTAGAAAACAATTGTGTCGTTCCTATAGTGTGTAGATGAATATGTAATAGTGTAGCTAAACAGTAGTGATGGTTGGTTAATTTAATTTGTTGGATGGGCTTTAAAAATAAAACTAGACTCGATACCATTTACACCGACTATGTGCTATTATTAGTATTATTAGAGTGTTTTATTTAGCGGCAGTTTGTTGCCATGAATATATGTTTTTTTTGAGAGACAATACGGAAGCGTTTAATTATGATGATGAGTAATAAATCGTTATGTATTGTTTCTTATGAATATTTTTAAATGTCGTTAAACTAAACAAATAATAGGAAACCCCCCTTAGGTAATTTGAGTTACACTTTGGAAATGATGTTTTCTTAATATGGATTTTCTAGTCATTAGAAAATCTTATCTTTTGTCGAGATTTCATTGTTTAGAAAAAATTTTGTTAAAATTGTATAAACTACTTTTAAAATTTGTATTTATTTTATTTATAATTTCGCGTTTTTTTCTGTAGAAAACACTTGCAAACTTTTTCCGCTTTTTATAAGAAATTTCAAGTAAATTCCCTGTAATTAATGATAGAAGAATACAAATTATTTAAACAATTCTATAAATATTGATTGTTATCATCAAAAAATAACAATTGTCTTTAAGTATTCATGGAGAATAAATTTAATTTTTCCTTTTTTGTAAAAAAATTAAGGGGACTTTATATATCGAAAAATGTTTTTTTTTTTCTTATATAGGGTATAAGGGGGATCATTCGCCATAGGGGCACATGCAAATAACTGTAAAACCGAGTAATCGATTTTATCGCATTATTAAATTTTGTTTTCGTTTATCGATTATCTATCATCCCTGAAAATTTGAAACATTAACTTTACATATGATGGGAGGTAGACATGATTAATTGTTTTTCAAAGGGCTGTGAAAATATTTCACTGTGTGAACTTTTTGTGCTAACTTATTTGGTTTTTGTGATAGAGAAAATATATTGGTCAGTATTAGAGTGTCAATAATAGTGAACAAAAAGACATAATAAAATTTTCGATAATATAATTTGAAGCCCGAAAAAAATTGAAACTAAACCCCAGAACTGCCCGTGGGGCACATGCGCCAAACATATGTAATGCTTGTGATGTAGAACAAAATTTGGTTAAAATATAGAAAAATGATTTTGAATTTTAATTTTTTTTTGAAAAATTTTTATTAAAAATAAAAAATGATCAACTAATTTCCTATTCTTTCTTTATCTTTTCAGAATGCTCTCAATGGCAGATCAGCTTCAGAGATTGCAATGCTTATATCATCAAAAGTTAACGGGGCCACACCCCTGGTTATATCCTGCCGCAATGGACACAGTGAAATTGTAGAATATTTATTGACATGGTGTCAAGCTGATGTTGAACAGGTCGGCTCCGTTAGTTTTGATGGTGAACCAATTGAAGATGCTCCCCCACTCTGGTGTGCTTCGGCTGCCGGTCATTTGGGCATAGTAAAGTTATTAGTAAGACATGGCGCTAATGTTAATAGTACAACACGTACAAATTCAACACCCTTAAGAGCGGCCTGCTTTGATGGTCACTTTGAAATAGTTAAATTTTTAATACACAATGGAGCTGACTTTGAGGTAGCGAATCGTCATGGCCATACTTGTTTAATGATTGCCTGCTATAAGGGACATTTTAAAATTGCCCAGTATTTATTATCGTTAAATGCGAATGTGAATCGTTGCAGTGTTAAGGGTAATACCGCCCTGCACGATTGTGCCGAATCGGGTTCTTTGGAAATTTTACAGTTGCTCTTGAAGCATGGTGCCACAATGGAGGTAGATTATTATGGCATGACACCACTGCTGGCAGCTAGTGTTACAGGTCATTTGCCGATTGTAGAACATCTTATCACATTGCCCAGTGTTAGTCGTGAAAGTCGTATTGATGCTTTAGAACTATTGGGTGCCACATATGTGGATAAGAAACGTGATATGGTTAGTGCATTATCATTGTGGAGACGAGCCATGGAGGAACGTAATCAGGAGCCAAAGATACCCAAAGTAGTGAATGAGCCTATTGCGGCCTACGAATATGTATCAGAAGTGACAACAATTGAGGATTTAGAAGAGCTGGTTTTGGATCCGGACGAAATGCGTATGCAAGCTTTGGTCATACGTCAGAGAATATTAGGTCCAACACATCCCGACACAAGTTATTATATACGTTTTAGGTAAGTATAACTATCTAAGGTAATGGAAATTAAAAAAAAATTATTAAATATATTTCTTTGTTCTTGCAGAGGGGCCCATTATGCCGACGCAGGTCGTTTTGACCGTTGTATTGATCTTTGGACTTATGCTTTAACTATGCAACAAAAAATCTTACCACCCCTCAGTCCCATGACACAGTCTTCTCTTTTGTCTTTTGCTGAATTATTCAGTTTTATGTTGATGGAAGCTGGCCGCTTGCTGCCTCGTGGCCGTGTGGTGCCTCCCATTGAGGCTTGCGATATGCTTATGATTTTCAATAAGGCTGTCTTAGAGGTTGAGAGAGGTTTGTCAAACTATCAAATGCTACAATCCGGTGCAAACGTCTCCTCCTCACTTGCAGGACAAAGTTGGTCGATGGAACAGCAGAAAAGTGCCACAACCTCATCGCAGCAACATCAGACACCGCAGCAAACATCGACACCGTCTCAACAGCAGTCACAACAGTCTGTTACAAATGTACACGATTGCAATCATGATCCCAATGCTTTAAGTCGTGCTCTTGTTAGTGCTTTACATATTGGTTGTCTATTGGCCTGGTTGGTTGAAGATGAGACTTTTTGCCCGAAAATGCGTCGTGATATTTTGGTGGCACTTTATAAATTAAATCGTCTTAATGTGGCGGTACGTTCGGGTCGCACAGCTTTGCATTATGCTTGCTATAGAGAGGGTACTCTTGTTGGCCGGTATCCGGCTTGTCAGTTTCCTTCTCCATCTTTGGCTAAGGCTTTATTAGAGGTTGGTGCCGATCCCAATGCAATCGATGATGGTGGTAATACGCCTTTACATTTAGCTGCTATTGCCCAGCCGTGTCAAAAGGATATGGCAAAGATATTGCTGGATCATGGCGCTCATTTGGTAAGTTAGGTTGGCATTTTGTTTTGCAAAAACAAAGCTATAAAGAAATTTTCAAAATCTTTAACTAAAATTCACTGCTCTTTTGTTAAATACTTTTTGATTGATATTTTCTTTTTTATTTACAGGATGCCCGTAATAATGCTGGTGACACATTTGAATCTCTTATAAAACCCAAGAAAATCCATGAAATCTGCAATCCACTCAAATACACCACATTGGCCTGTCTAGCAGCGAAAACCATACAAAAATACAACATCAAATATGACTCAGTGCCCACAGCTCTACATAAATTTATAGAGATTCACTAAATCTTGTCGTTTTTGACTGCAGCTGTAACAAGCAGTAATAATTGAAACGAAAGAAAAAAAACAAAAGCAGAGGTAAAACAAAAAATTGTCCTTATTTTTTTTTTGTGTTTCCTGTATCCTGTGTTGGCTGTTTTAAGCAAACTTTAGCGTACTAACTCACTTATAAAAACGAACCTACCAAAATAAACAAAAAGAAAAAACAACGACTATATTTATACATTTATATATACATTTAAAAATATTCCTGTTTATTTTTTAAAATAACAATTTTCCTACGCTCACTCTCTCTTTAAAAAAGAGTCACGAAGTTGCAATCAACGAATTATTTTTTCTAAACAAATCTGTTACGTACATACACACACACAGTTAAAATAAAGAATTTATTTTATTCTTTAGCTGGTGACAAAGAAAAGTGAAATTTTGTATTCATCTAAACACGCTCATAAATGGAAAATTCTGAAATTCATTTTTTCACTGCTGTCTCCTTTAAACAGCTACCAACTCTACTCACTCCTTCTGTATAAATGTTTTATGTTTGTATATTCTATTTTTATATTATTTGTTTATTTGTACTTTTTTTTATTATTAAATTTATTATTATTATTATTATTATTATTATTATTATTATTTTGTTTCAACAATTATTTGCAACAGTAGCGAGTGGAGAGTATAAGCAGCAGCAATACTTTATAAGAGGCAGACATATTAGGCCACAATAATACCATGTAAATACCCATTAAATATAATAATAATACTAAATAATATGAAACAGACATGAATTTAAATTTGCTTTAATGCAATCTTAAACCAATTAAAAAAATACGATTTAATAACTATTGAATAGAAAAGTAACGACAGCAACAGGACATTGATTTGTTTGTTTGTTTCTCGTTATTTTTATTTCTCTCTAAACAAAAAAAATCGTTTTATAATGTTTATCATCGTTTGTATTAACTGTAGATATTTAATTAACTCTCTATCTCTTGGAACTGTTTATCATTAGTCTCTACTCTTTAATATCTTAAATTTAAATTACAAAAAACATAAACAAAAAACAAACATATAATGTATTAAACAAAAGTATATAAATATTTAATTATTAAATTTAGCAAACGCTTTGTGTTTCAATAGTTTCTAAGTTAGCTAGAGCTCTAGAATATGTGTTGAGTCCCTAGTGCACTCTCGAACACAATCTATCTACAGGCATAAATTGCTATTTTGTGAAACCGAGTCAAGTCAGCTCTTTCATATTTAAAATCATATAAAATTATAACGATAATAATATTTCAAAAACAAAAAAAGTAAAGAAAATATTAAAATATATTACACTTGCCTCTCCACTACAAAAAAAAAAAAAAGAAAAAAAAAACGCTACAACTATACAATATTTATTGCAAAACATCTACTCAAATTAATTAAATTAAATTGAAATGTATGTATGTATAAGTATTTGTATATGTGTGTAGTTAGGCTTGTGTTAGGCAAGTGTATAATTTGTAGTTCTTTCTTTTTGTTTTCTCTTAATAATCATAATTTTTAATAAGCATAATAATATTAATTATTAATTATAATACTACGTATGTAATGATAAACGATATTTTATAAGTGTGTATTAGTTTTTGAAACAAATTTAGCTAAAAGTCGAATTTGGCTCCCCCATTTTTATTCTCTTAAGAGCTAATTTTTGGGGGAGAGCAGGCTTTTTTTAAGATGTCTAAAAGATTAAGTTTAAAAAAAGGTTTAGTTTTCTTTTTCTAATTATTAAGACAAAATAAAACTATAACTAGAATAAACAATTTATGAAAAAAAACATTGGTAATGTTTGTTATTTTATTTCAATATGTAATTCATTTCATTTATCATTTCCTTATTTTACAAACCCTAGTGTTGTAAACATTTTATACTTAGAAATCATTAAAGGCAAGTTATTTGGCTCAATTTTTATTCTCAATAATTAAAAAAATGAAAGATTAATTAATATAAAAGTGTAACATTAGACTTAGACTTAACTATAATTCACATTGTCTAAATGATAGCTGAGCTAAGAATCTCATAGTTTTAACTGCAGTTCATACTATGGTTTAAAGAGAGACTATTGCCTTAACATGTCTTAACAATGTTTCTAAAAAAAGGAAATACTATCAGCCCCCAAAAAACCAAAAATTTTTCATACAAAATATACGATTGAAAAAAATAAAATAAGTACAAATCATCCCCCAAATGCATGAGCGGGATCCGCGGCTGGTCCAGTTTAAAGTAAAGTCTATAGTCCAGTCTATAGCCTTCTGTAGTCCAGTCTACAGAAACGTTTCTATTCCAGACTAAAGTAAATTATATAGTCCAAACTATAGTTCAATCAATAATTCAGTCTATAGTCCAGTCTATAGTCCAGTCTATCGTCTAGTCTATAGTTCAGTCTATAGTCCATTCTATAGTCCAGTCTATAGTCCAGTCTATAGCCCAGACTATAGTCCATTCCATAGTCCATTCTATAGACCAGTCTATAGCCCAGACTATAGTTCAGACTATAGTCCAGTCTATAGTCCAGACTATAGTTTATTCTATAGTCCAGACTATAGTTTATTCTATAGTCCAGACTATAGTTTATTCTATAGTCCAGACTTTAGTTTATTCTATAGTCCAGACTATAGTTTATTCTATAGTCCAGACTATAGTTTATTCTACAGTCCAGACTATAGTTTATTCTATAGTCCAGACAATAGTTTATTCTATAGTTCAGACTATAGTTTATTCTATAGTCCAGACTATAGTTTATTCTTTAGTCCAGACTATAGTCCATCCATAGTCCAGACTATAGTCCATTCTATAGTCCAGACTATAGTCCAGTCTATAGTCCAGTCTATAGTCCATTCTATAGTCCAGACTATAGTCCATTCTATAGTCCACATCATTGTCCAGTCTATAGTCCTGACTATAGTCCAGTCAATAGTCCTGACTATAGTCCAATCTATAGTCCTGACTATAGTCCAATCTATAGTCCTGACTACAGTCCAATCTATAGTCCTGACTATAGTCCAGTCTACAGTCCAGACTATAATTCAATCTATAGCCCAGGCCATAGTCCAGTCTATAGTCCAGAATATAGTCCAGTCTATAGTCCAGACTATAGTCCAGACTATAGTCCAGACTATAGTTTATTTTATAGTCCAGACTATAGTTTATTCTATAGTCCAGACTATAGTCCAGTCTATGGTCCTGACTATAGTCCAATCTATAGTCCAGTCTATAGTCCAGACTATAGTTCAATCTATAGCCCAGACCATAGTCCAGTCTATAGTCCAGACTATAATCCAGTCTATAGTCCAGACTATAGTCCAGTCTATAGTCCAGACTATAGTCCAGTCTATAGTCCAGACTATAGTCCAGTCTATAGTCCAGACTAAAGTCCAGTCTATAGTCCAGACTAAAGTCCAGTCTATAGTCCAGTCTATAGTCCAGTCTATAGTCCAGTCTATAGTCCAGTCTATAGTCCAGTCTATAGTCCAGTCTATAGTCCAGACTATAGTCCAGTCTATAGTCCAGACTATAGTCTAGTCTATAATCCAGACTATAGTCCAGTCTATAGTCCAGACTATAGTTTATTCTATAGTCCAGTCTATAGTCCAGACTATAGTCCAGACTATAGTCCAGTCTGTAGACCAGACTATAATCCAGTCTATAGTCCAGGCTATAGTCCAGTCTATAGTCCAGACTATAGTCCAGTCTATAGTCCAGACTATAGTCCAGTCTATAGTCCAGACTATAGTCCAGTCTATAGTCCAGACTAAAGTCCAGTCTATAGTCCAGACTAAAGTCCAGACTATAGTCCAGTCTATAGTCCAGACTATAGTCTAGTCTATAGTCCAGACTATAGTCTAGTCTATAGTCCAGACTATAGTCCAGTCTATAGTCCAGACTATAGTCCAGTCTATAGTCCAGACTATAGTCCAGACTATAGTCCAGTCTATAGTCCATACTATAGTCCAGTCTATAGTCCAGACTAAAGTCCAGTCTATAGTCCAGTCTATAGTCCAGTCCATAGTCCAGACTATAGTCCAGTCTATAGTCCAGACTATAGTCTAGTCTATAATCCAGACCATAGTCCAGTCTATAGTCCAGACTATAGTTTATTCTATAGTCTAGACTATAATCCAGTCTATAGTCCAGACTATAGTCCAGTCTATAGTCCAGACTATAGTCCAGACTATAGTCCAGTCTATAGTCCATACTATAGTCCAGTCTATAGTCCAGACTAAAGTCCAGTCTATAGTCCAGTCTATAGTCCAGTCTATAGTCCAGACTATAGTCCAGTCTATAGTCCAGACTATAGTCTAGTCTATAATCCAGACCATTGTCCAGTCTATAGTCCAGACTATAGTTTATTCTATAGTCTAGACTATAATCCAGTCTATAGTCCAGACTATAATCCAGTCTATAGTCCAGACTATAGTCCAGACTATAGTCCAATTTATAGTCCAGACTTTAGTCGTCCATTCTATAGATCAGTCTATAGTCCTGGGTACAATCCAGTCCTCCAACTTATAGTTCATAGTATCAGGTCAGTTTGGATTCCACACCCTCTCATTATGTTACTAAAGGGTTAAAGACTCGTCTTTGACGTTCGGCAGTGCCATTAGGAGGTGATCCTTCATCACTTCATTAAATGGTCTCCAGGCTGTGATTTTGGCTGCTGCAGGTCCTGGAGTGGTTTTGCTATCTTTAACAATCCTTATCACGGTCTCTTCGCTAGAGGCCTGAAGGTCATATTCTGATGATGAGCATATATCATCAGTTTTGCTTTGATGTAGTTTTAGTTGTTTTTGTGGTCCTTTTTGTGGTTCACCATAATTTTGGTCCCACGAGTGAGCGCGTAAGGGAAAGGACCATCCAGTTTTACTTTTTTGTTGTTCGCCATAATTTTGGTCCCAGGAGTGAGCGCGTAAGGGAAAGGACGATCCATGCAGTGGCTGCATACATGGATAAGACTAGGCATTACAACCGACCCTTGTCATGGCACCGGAGGGGAGCTGTTAGCGGCTAATCTTCTTTAAACCACTAATAAGCCATTCATGTTCTTGGCACTGCTACCAACCACCCTTACCTTACAAGTAGGAGAACTGTATAATGGGGAAAGGAGGAGATTGAACAGGGAATAGGAACTGAGGATGGGATGGATTAACCTTTGGTTATGTACATAGGTTATTTTAGTATGCTTCCATGCCATCAGATTACGTTTCAATAGCATTTAATTGCAGGATAGAGAATCATATCCAGCACTAAGTCGCCACATCGCGGCAAGATTGTTAACCATGTGGCGGAAGTACAGTCCCGTTTACAGTATTAATTATAGTTCAAACAATTTAATGCATAGAATATGTAAATGGTTAAGTTAACCAAAATGTTTGTGCGGTCCCTTATATTTCAAGTTTTCCCACCTCTGTAAAATAGTAAACGAGCTTTAAAAATTTATAGTGCTTTTACGGCCAACACATGGTCGTTTAAATGCTCTTAGGTTTTATAGAACTTTTTTCTTTAGCTCTTTTAAATTCTAAGAAATCCTGGTCAATTTATATATTCCAAAGGTTAACACAAAAATATAGACTAAGTACTGCCACAACACAGTAGAACTTTTTTCTCTTTACTAAATATTTCCTTTAAAATTACCTTGGTGAAAAAATACCCGGCAAAAGGTAATTTCAAAAACAAGAGGAAACTAAAGGGAAATTTGTAAAAAGAAGCTTTAGCCAAAAAAGAGAGATTTAAGAGAGAAAAAAATCATGGATAAATTTCCATTGGAAAAAGAGTTATAGATAAAGCTCTTAAGGAAATCAAAATAAAGTTTTCTTTAGTTTTTGGATTACTCTTACTAAATGTAAGGTTATGGTTTGTAAAACAATATATTTGGATGGTTTTATATATACAGTTAGTTTTATTTAAGAGAGGTTGATGGGAAGTAAATTTCCTTTTTCTCTTTTTGTATGAAAATTAAAGCAATTTTTTTGCCTTGCTTCACACACACTCACACACATGTTGGATTTTCCTATTTATTTGGTAAGTTGTAAATGAAACAAAAGCTTTTTGAGCATTAACATTTGGATGTTGTTGTTATCATTATTGCTAGCTCACTTTCCATTTCCATGCAAACTCATGCAATATTTTTCATCCCTTCTGGCAGTGTTTCTAGTTCAATTGTGTAGTAAAGACGTCTCGCCTCAAAACGGAATTTCGTTAAAAGTATAAATTTTTAAAAGCAAAGTATATGACCACCACAACATTTTAGTCATTCACTTAGTCAAAAGCAATGTGGTAATTTTGTTGTTGTGTGTGTGTTTTTTTTTTTAAGAAAAATACTTAATACAAAAATAATTAAAAGGAATCTCTTAGACTTATTAAAGTTAAAGAAATTGAAAGGTGTCTTAGAGAGGCAAAAAACGGAATTTAGAAAATTTTAAATAAATTAAAAAATATAGAAAAACAAGTGCAAAATACAGATAAATCATTGGCAAAACAGATTCTGTGGCCTATGCCAAGGCGTTACGGCATAATAAAATATTTAAGAGCAAAGAAAAAAAGGAAGACAGTCTGTCTATTGGAACGTGCAGGCACGAATTGTTTATGAATAAATTATTGAAAAAAAATACGAAATTTCTTTAAAATTTAGTAAAATGTGAAAAATATAAATTAAAGCTTAAAGAAATAAGAAAAAACATAAAGAATTTAAAAGGCGAAGAGTAAAAATTCTATATAAAAATATTCCAAGGGCAAAGCAATTGTCAACAACCCAACCATATCTACTAACTGCAGTAGCAGCAGTCAGTGATATAATTAAACAAAACAAGTGAGATAAAAATATGCAGCAACAACAAACAAGTGTTAAATACTGTTAAATGAAAAGGAAATAAAAAAGCAAAGTATATGTTAAGGGGCGTTTGAAAAAAATATATATACAGTTTAAAACGCCATTTTACTACTAATACAACTAAAAATTTTAATACTAAATATGTGTGTGGAAATAATTAATCTATATTAGTGTTTGTTGTAAACGTGTCAATGACAGTATTTAACGTTAGTTATGAAAAACGTGTGTTTACTTTACAACAATCGATAACTTACTGAAGCTTAAAATATAAGCGGCTGTAAAACTCTAGTTAGCTTTTTTACAGCAAGCACTGCCTTGGCAGCTGCCAACAACTAATAAACATAAAACATTGTGAAAAAAATGAAATATATTTAGAAAAAAAAGTTAAAAAACGTGTGTATTTGTAAAAATATTCCAGCTTGAATACTGCTAAAGAAAACAGCCAGAAGAAGCATAAAATAAAGTAAAATTATACAAAAAATCTCAAAAAAGAAAAAGTTGTTCTGTATGTGTAAGTGAGTTTGTGTATGTGTGTAGAAGAATACTTTAAAATACTTTTGAATTATTAAGAAATGTTGGCAAATGTATGTCAGCCAACCCAACCAGCCACAACGGATTACAACGAAACCCACAAAAACAACAAATAAACTTTGTTGCCGTTTCTACTGCTGCTGTTGTTGTTGTTGTGACGCCATTGTAATTAAGGATATAACTCATATTCAGCACAAACAAACAACTACAATATTAAGCATATAAACAGACAACTGCAGGTAGTTATGACAAATAACAAAAAAATTTTGTATTTAATTTTTTTCTCTGGTTTTTGCTTTAATAACATTTTTACATTGGAATTTTGCCAACCAGAGTTTATTTAAGAAAATACCTCATTTTGTCAACGTTAATTTTAAGGAATTTTAAACTTTTGTTGATAAACAATTTTTAAATTATTACATTCTTTTGAAGATTTGTTATATGCTTAAAGAAATTCATTAAATTTCTTATGTTTAAAGAAATTCATTAAATTTCTTTAACATAAAATTAAATAAACAGATTCTTAGTCGTATTTTTAAGGTTACTTCAGATGCGTTTACATCTTATAAATGTTTTTTAAGAAAAAGACATAACCATTATACATGACTTTTATAATTGCAAAAAAAAATGTCGAAACAAAGTTTTGGTAATAGGTATTCTAGGTAATGTAGTTATTTCATACATTACTTGCTAATGAGTGGTCGTTATCAACTAGATTTATTAATTGTCTATAGCGTACTAGAGATTAGGAAGTGGTTGTAGCCCTAGTCGATATAAAAAGTTTTTAAAAAGAATAATGATTTTTACATATGGGCAATTCCATTCGCACGCCTTCAGAGTGGTACAGATTTTGTAAAATTAGGAGTACTTGGAAAACAATTTTGTCATTCTGTTCCATTTATAGAATACTATATTTGCAAAAGGAATCATCCCATTCGGAACGTTGTTTTCTAAAATATGGATAAAAATATGGCAATATCAAACATGACAAAAAACGGATGTGTTTTCAAAAGTATATATATATAAATATTTACGAAATCCTGCGAATTTTGTAGGTGTATCTTTTTTGTTTTAATTTCTTACACTATGGGACATATTTTTCATTAGTAATCCATAATTTTTACATAAAAAAATAATATAAATTTATAATAAACATTTTTAAATATCGTACTTGACACATCGTATGTGACAGATTTTTCTCCTGATTTTTTTTTTAAAATATATATTTTGGAAATATATGTATACACACACTTCAATAAATCAAAAGGAGTAGGAAAGTGCAGTTGGACATGGCCGAACTATAAGCAAGTTATAGATAAAAATAATAAAACTAGAGTTATATGGCGACTAGGGTAAAAAATAGACCAAACCTCATAAAATTCATATAAAGCTTATTTGTACCAAATTTTATCATAATACTAGTGATTAGAGGTGAGTTACGGACGTTTAGGTGTTTTTTTTTTTTAATTTGGAAACCTAACTTTGAATGGAACTAGGGTCAAATGAGATCTAATCGTTATGAAAATCGGCATAAGTATACATAATTAACAGAATTATGAACTATAAAATGATATTTTCGTGTCCGTTTGTATGGAGGCTCAAAAATTTTTAAAAGTCTTCGTCTTGTTGAATTATTTTCAAAAATTCAGAAGTTATAAGGGTTTTATGTTTTCAGCCATGGTTTACCTTTTCGTGGAATTGCCCATATGTGTAAACTCCATTTTAGGTAAAATGATAAAATAACTTGTTAATAAAGCATTGAGTAAGAGAATAGAATTATATAGAAAAAAACTGACCGATTTAGAGTCGATATCCGTCTATATGTCTATTTGTCTGTCTGTAATACAAAAGATAATGTTGAATTATCTTCAAAAATTCAGAAGTTATAAGGGTTTTATGTTTTCAGTCATGGTTTACCTTTTCGTGGAATTGCCCATATGTGTTAAATCTATTTTAGGTAAAATTAAAAAATAACTTGTTAATGAAGCATTGAGTAAGAGAATAGAATTATATGGGAAAAAACTGAATAATTTAGAATAGATATCCTTCTATATACATATCTGTCTCTCCGTCTGTCCGTCTGTAAGTATGTTACAATTTTTTGGGAACTCCAGACATTTTTTCGGATTTTAAAATTCAATAGTTTTCTATCGAAAAGTTGTTATTTAAAATCACCAAAATCTGTTGTATTTCAGTACTATTTTTATACCCTTTACCTTCGTGAGAAGGGTATATATGAGTTTATCATACCGTTTGTAATTTCTTTAATATAATTTTCCGACCATATATTTTGAGTATTGATAGACAATGAAGTCGTTTAAGCTATGTCTATCTGTCTATATGTTTGTTTAAATACATTTTCTGAAGTTCCCAGCTACCTTTATGTCATACATGCTTTCGAGTAGTTTTCTATTTGAAATTAACAATATCTGTCCATGTATAACAGAGTTATACGAAAAAATTCGAGATAATCTATGAAAATTTCATAAAAAAGAAAATATTAGTTTAAAAAAATCAACAACAACATACGATTATTGAAAAAGCGTATGTGTGGTTGTATGTTGGTTTTCTTTGTTGCAGATTTTGTTTGTATTTTGTGTAGTTTGTTTTGTTTGGCATTAGTTTTTTTTTTTTGTTGTTTTATGTTTAGTTATTGGTAAACTGCAGAGATGGAAAATATGAAATAAATGGAAATGTTATAATATTAAACTTATTTTAAACAGTCTATGGTGAAGGCTATATAAGATTCTGCAAAGGTGAATACTGAACTCTTACTTGTTTTAATTTAATGTATAATTTTCCAAACTAAACATAGAAAAACCCAAAATTTCAGATCCAATTTCTCCAAAATTTGACTAAATAATAAAAGAATACAAAAGTTGAGAAAGCTATCTTTGCTTTTATCCACCATTCTAATATCATAACATGTGTTACAAAAAATTTATCAAACTAAACTATAGTTATATACGGTTTTTATCACTCTGTGTTTTCCACAGATCACGTCTCAAATTTAAAACTAAAATAAATAATTTTTTAACCACAATATTTTTGTCATTAATTCAAGCAGTTTGGGTTTTGAAAATCAATAAAATTGTTTCAAAATAATAATTGTTAAAGGAAAATCAACAAACTACCCAGCAGTTCGGTTGTATAGTCCTGAACTACCTAGCCACCGACTGTCGAAGTGAATAGCTATTTTTTTATATGCTAGTCAATTGTCACCTCATAGATTACGAAGAGATGGACAAAAAACTTAAGTTTATTTTTTAACGAGTATCATCACCCTCATTTACAAAGAATACATCCGTGACGAATAAGAGTCAAGTAGGTGGAAATCACTGTCTTTTTTTGGATACAATGACTCTTTGTTGTCGTTGTTACTGTTCGACTATGACAACTTGGACGTTTATCAGGAAAATATGGCATTATTGTTGATTTGGTTGATTGGCTAGGAGTCACATACGATCTCTTATGATTTTGGTTATCGTAATTGTTTAATTGTTCATCTCAAACTTTTTACATGAACTTATAGATATTAATCATCCGTATTAAAATCATCATTATTGATAGGCAAATGAATATGACTTTAGCTATGAAACCTATGAAACTCATTCCCCATAAGTTTTGGCCTGAAATCTAATCTAAAGGCTTTTTAGACAAACAACAATTTAAAGTCATTTTAATCATTTTACAGATTGAAATGTGGATTCATTTTAAAAACTACAAAACTTTATTTAATTTAAATTTTTTTCACTTGTCTTAAACAGCTTTTGGATAAGTAAGTAGTATGAAAAATGTCTAAGAATTTTTCTTTTAAATTCTACAAAATACTTTCTAGTTAGAGAAATGTACTTCTTAACTAGCAGTTATTTATATTCTTAAAAGGGAAATTCCAAGAAAATGTCTTGTTGTTTATGTTGTTGTTGTTTTAAGTAAAATATTTCTAATTTACATTTCTTTCAAAAGCAGATACTATATAGATTGGCTTATACACAGAAGAGAATTTAAATAGTATATATTTTTTGAATTTAAATAATAAAGAAGTTTTGGTTAAGGTTTTTGGAGTCATTTAATTAAATTTTTGTTGTTGTTGTAATTATTGTATAGTTTATATAGTGGAGTAATAAAGTTGTAAAAAATGTCTTCAAGTTTTTACTCTACTCTGGAATTGAGTAAATAGTTTTGTATGTATTAGGTTTTGATAAAAAAATTTTACAAATAACTTCCCAGGAAAAATTTTAGAACATGTTCTAAATACTACTAGTTCTAGTTCTCAAAATTGCTCCTTATCTTAATAATTTGAAATAAAAACGCTAAAAAAGAAATATTTGTATATACGTTCTCTACAGCTTTCCTAGAACTAGTTCCGAGGTCGACAAATTAAAAAAAAAATCATTGATTAAAGAACTAGAAGCATTCCACAGAACGAGTGTCGACTTTCCTCAGAACCAGTTCCAATGGCAATGACAATTTCGAACAAAAATCATTGGTCGCAACGCCAAAGTAGAACGAGGTCCGGCTAAAATCATGTTTTCTAGAACTAGTTGTAGAACTAATACAATTTTTCCTGGGTTAGAATGATTTTGCTTTTCAAGTGCGTATGAGTTATAAATAATTTCATAATAACAATCATACGTATTATTATATATTATTAATATTAATTTTACAAAAATATCTAAACAAAAGAAAACTTTCAAGACATTACGTTTTTGCTTTTTTTTATTTTCGGGTGCGTATGAGTTATAAATAATTCCATAATAACTATCATACGTATAGTTATATTATTTATGTTAGTTTCACTAAAAAGTTTTCTATTTTTTAAAAGTTTTAAAATTTACATGGTACAACAAATTCTAAACTCTAGTCCAAAGTATTGAATTACACTGAAGTCTAATTTGAAAAAAAAAACGTTTTTCTCTACATTCGACGCGATTTATTAAGATATCTAAAAAATGAACAAGATAGAAAATAGGTTAAATCTTTATCTTAAAGCTAATGAGAAGTACGTGTAGGCAACATAACAAATTTCTTAAATAAAGTTCACCTCGCGCTATTATAACGTTTCGAAAAAATTCAAATTTAAATTTTTAGTTTTTGATTAAAAATCTATTTTTATAAATTTTCACAATAAATTTCCTTTTTCTTTTCTTTTTTTATTATTATTATTTCATTGACCTACTTAATGTCACTTTGATTTCTATCCATTTCCTTGTCAATATCCTTATCAAATACTTTAATAGCTAAACCATTTCTTAATATTAGCGTTTAAATGTTTATCATTTTTTCTCTTGTTTGGCAAATTTATATAAAATCCCTTTTTATACCTTTTTATACTGATGTTTGTGAGTGTGCGTGCGTGTGTGTGTGTGTTCGTTTGTTATTAGAGTATATTTAATTTAATACAATCTAATAAGAAATAATAATCAAGGGTTCAAAAGGGTTTAATGTCATAATGTGTAAAATATACAATATTCTTAATATTTTTATATTCATATATATGGGTTATAAGTTTGCTGTTGTTATGTATTTTGTTATTAAACAATGAAATAAACATATTATTTTATGAATTGTTAAACTGTCTAAGATTGTTTTAGTTTTAAGCTTTATTAATGTTTAATTAAAAATTTGTATATGAGAGATATTTTTAAGTGGAATGTGAAAAGAAAATGTTGAAATATGAAACTTTTTTTTATAGGTTTTTATAATTTGTTTAAAAAGAATGTCATACTGGGTAAAAATGATTAGTTGTAGAGATATTGATCTAAAATTTTATGAATCTAAACAAAAAGTTCCTTAAGTCTTGTTGATGAGAATCTTTGACTTGTTGAAAATAGGAAACGGAAATAAATTCTTTATGTATGGTTGAAAATTGGAATAGATATAACACATGTGGCTTGACAAACATACTTTTTCATTCCCACACACACACGTGGCTCTTACAAACACCGATATTTTCACGTCGCTGTGAACATGCAATTTTTCCTAAAAATTAAAATTTTATAAAAAATGTTTTTAATGACAACAAACTGTTTGACAAAAATTTGTGTAAAAATCTAAATTTTTTAACTTTGTACAAACAAAACGCAAGCATTCGCACAAACACGAAACGTAAAATGGTTTATTAGACCCTTTAGTTAAAAAGTTTAGTTTTAATTCAGAGATGCTCAAACAAATACTACCATAGTCTACCATAGTTTCATTTGTGTTGGTAAAGCAGCAACTGATTTGATTTTGTTTTTTAAGTTGAAAGCAAACCAACTGATATTGCTCATTATAAAAAGAAGAAGAATTAAACCTTTAGTGTATGTGTATCAACTTAGCGTCAGCAGAATTTTCTTACCCTATCACTCGTGCCATGTAATGACAATATTGAGCTTCTCTGTTTTAATTAAATTCGAAAATATTTCGAGAACATTGTTTTTATTATTTAAACAAAAAAGGTTGCATACTTTTAGGCATTAACTGTGTATATAGTCTTCAATTGCGAATAGTTTTGTCATGACTTGTTCTAGAATTCTCTCGTTATTTTAAATTTGTTTTTGTTTTGTAGTTTTTCCTTTCATCCTTAAGATCAATTATTGCATGCATGGCTTGTTGTCAAATTCAATAAGAGCTTTCAATATATCATTGGAAGCTAATCGAAGCATTCATCTAATCATTATTTATGGTAATAAATCCACTACGCTAACCCCAAACTTCATCGATCCTTTGCGAAGTTCGGTCAATTAGACAAATCAAAAGTTAAACCAAAAATTATCGGCACTAGGTTACAGAGCTTTACCAAGTAGCGTTTTAGTGCGAATAAAAGAATGATACCTATTATTAGCTGATATCTGGCTAAATCATCAAAAAATCTGTATAGAATGCAAATGATTCGCAAATGCCTAGAATGTGCAGTCAGACATGAAGGGGAACTATTCCACCATGACAATGCTCAGCTCAGTAATGTTTGACATTCCTTATAGTTTAGACCTTACACACTTCGTCTACCATTTCTTATCATTGATACAGAACACTTTCTCTTTATGGAATACGATTCACTTCGAAACAAGGTTTCAGAAAATAAGCGGTTCTTTTTATGAGGAATCCACATGTTGCCACAATGCATGAAAAAGGTAAAATTTAGCAGTAGCCAATATTTGATATAAATTTGTTTATATTATCAAATTTTTTTTTAAAATCCTATTTTAAAATCAGTCACTCTCCTAATTAAAAACCAATAACCTTACTTTTTTTGAGAATATTCCAAGAACTTGTTTATTGTGCTAAATATTATAAATATAAACGTGGCATACCTTAAGGCATCTATACAATGTTAAAATAAAACTATTTTTAGAAGCATAAATTCTAAGAAAATTTTTTTTCTAATTATTTTCTAACACAATCTCATTTACCTATTTAAGCAAATACACAAAAAGTGTGCTTTGAGGTAAAATGATTACAAATTATCTGAAATGAAATAATCACTAGAAATTAGTAACAAATTCAAATATGCCTTTTAGCCCTAATATAACCTTTGACATATATGAACTATGTATTTTGCATGCTGATGCTGTTAAGAATAAAATTAGAAATCTAAAAAAAAATTCGTTATAAATTGAAAATGAAAACATTAAGAGAAGTGAATCGAAAATAGTAACAACATCCATTTCAATTTAATCTATTATAAAATGACATTTCAAGAGAACACTGATTGTTTGACTATAACTGCAGGGCATGATGTAATTTTTGTTGTATTTGAAATGTAAATTTTGATTCAACGACAGAATAACCGATAGAGAGAAGAAAGAGGATGTACATGACATTTTTAGGAAAGAAAAAAAAAATGAACAAAATATTTATTTTTCTGGGAAATGGAAAATAATTGTCAATTTATTGAAAATCTAAATACAATTAATACAAAATTCTAAGAATTGAAATTTATAGAAATAATACATACTTACATACATATGTAAATATGTTTATATTAAGCTTAATTTTATTTAAATTATTTGTAGTTTATTTGTGGTTTTGAATAAAGTAGAGAAAAAAAAAGTTTTAAAGGGATTATATTACTAGTAGTTAATTGGGTTAAAAGAATATGTTTGTAGAAAATTCCCAGAAGTTTAATTGAAAATGTTAATTACTGTTAAGAATTTATTTGAGAAAAAAAAAAAACAAAAACAAAAAACTTTTATAATATTTTCTTTGATGTTGTATATTGATTAAGGAAGCCTTATAAGTTAATAGAACGTATAAGTTATATGATTGTTTGTGTTTTTAATTAATATTACTTATACGCCTCAAGGGGTTTACATTTTTTAATGAAATTGTTGAAATAGGACTTCTTCGTACTTTTATATATAACTATTTCCAGAAAGAGAATCACTTAAGATTTGGGAATAGAAAGCTGTTGAAGTGAAGCGTTTTCAAGAGAGTGAGTAAGGGAGAGAGGTCTCCTGGCCTCCGGTAGGTTAGTGGTTACTGTTCTAGTCTGGTAGACCGGAGGTGGTGGGTTCGAGTCCCATCTGAGACACTGGTTAAGGAGCGCACAACAGGCCCGATATAGGCCTAGGTGTATATACATGTATATACATCCTCCTTTCAAACCAACTAACTATGAGAGAGAGAGAGATAAAGAAAGAGATAGAGGGCATTTAGAAACAATAAATTTAAATATGCACAGACAAAGTCGTCCTTAAATATCACTTGGTTACTATTCCTATGATACTAAATTTTCTTACATTTGTAAGAATCCTGCCACTTTAAAAAGCTATCCAATTGCAGCTGGAATAGCTCCCAATGATATTGCAAACACTTATTGAGTTTTGCATTTTTAAAGATAAATCATCTGTTGTAAATCCCCATTTTTTGAAGTTATAAAACCATGATACAAGTATAAAGGTTATAATAACGTTCAAAGTCCTATTCAAGGACTGCTGTAGTATGTAAGCAAGTCAATGTAGTAGTTCGGGTTCATTCAAAATTAGTAATATTTGTTCCTGTATTAATTTTCAAAATTTACTGGTTAAGAAGCCCACAACAGGCCCAGTTAGTATTTCACTATTCTATCGATACTACATTGGAGTATGTTCTTCTGAAATTAGAGAACTTTTTGCCATACCCGTATATTCTTGCAATACACCCATATTTCTTTAAGAACACACCCATTTGATGTAGATTGGTCAGTGGACCGCATAACACCCTAAAGGGAAAATTCATTATTCAGCTGCACTGTTCATATGTAGAATAAAGTTCTTGCAGAGGTATTCTCTACCACTTTCGATATAAGAAGATTTAAATGAAATGTCCACATACACTACTCACTCTATCCTCCTTCCCACAACCTAATTTCCTAGTTTCAGCACAATGCTTCGTAAAAGTAGGGTGCTGGCTAACCCCCGTATTCATTAAGATATGAATCGCTTATTTTAGGTTTCTTACGCACATTTTCCATACAAAATTCCTACAACAAACCATCAATAACTTTATTAAGCATTCATAAATATTAGGGTAAATGTCGGAACATTATAACAGCATTTTGGTATTATAACTAAAGCCTAAAAATATGCCACGTTTTTTCACAAATCAATTATAATTAGAATATAATTCTTTGAATATTCTCGAATATCAAATAATAACATTATCTTCCTATTCTTTTTTTAACCAACAAAAAAAAAAAAATAGAAAAAAGTTTATTTAAATATTATAGAAAAGACAAACTTCGAGTTTTATGATACAAAAGAACATATTTAAATTTTTTTTTATGTGACAATATTAGCTAACGACACCGAATACATTTTTCAAACATTATTCATATGTTTAAAGAATCGTTAATCATTATTATCTCAAGTAGAGTGAAAAATTGACAACTAGTGAGAATTGTTAAGCTTGTTTTCAACAGAGGATAATGACAGCAAACACCTTTGATATATTAAAGGAAACGTTTGTCATCGTTATCTAAATAAAACATGTTCTGTTCAGCTATCACATATTAACATACAAAATTTTTTCATGTTTTTTTATTTCTATATAATTATTTATTTCTTGAAAAAGCAATTATCTCATCATATGTTTTTTTATTTTTGGTATTTAAAATTTACATTATATTTTTGTTTTTATTTTAATGCCCCAGTTTTCTAAGATAAAAAGAGTCTGGTGTTATGGTAACATTATTATTAAAAAAAAAATACTTATAACTTAACAATAAATTATTTATAAAGTTCATAACACCTGTTGAATGTTAACAGTTATTTAAAAATTTGCATTTTTAATTCCTTCTTAGAAACACTTAAACACTTATATTGAAAAACTGTTAATTGATAAAAATATTATAAAAATAATAACTTATTAAAGATTTAATACAAACTGATATTACTTATTTAAAAAAATGTCGATAAAAATTGTTTCCCATTTGTTATAAATATGATTTTGTATTAATATTCGTCATAATTTTAAACGTTAAATAAACCAGCAAAAAGTTTAACATTCAATGCCCAGAGATAAAGAACAGACTCTATGTTAAAAGCAAGATAGAAGTAAAGCTTTCATAATCGTTTACACAAGATAATGAGGTTATTGGGTAAACTCAGTTTAACGTAAACAAACTCATTAAATCATTTATCGCTTAATAGTAACAAAGTAATGCAAACAGTAAATAGTTGTCATTCATATCATACTTCATTGTCAAATTTTTTGCTTGACTTAATAACAAAAAAATACTACATTTTTAAAACTATATATTGCATATATTAATTTAAATATATTGAATATATAAATTAAATCCATTTTTTGTATATAATTGCATTTATTAAAAAAAATCACAAACAAATGCAATATTTTATATCGATATTAAATTGTTTGAAAAAACTACAGTTTTATACATATTTTTTCTCCTTGATTACTTAAAAATGTTATATATATAACAAAAAAAAATTGACAAATTAATTAAATTTCGATGTTCGTAAATAAATTAAAAAAAAAACTTAAATAACTTAAAAAATTAAAGTTTTATACAAATGACAAATTTAAGAAGAAATTTGTTTTCTATTAGTTGTATAATTTGAAGATTAATGGATTTTTTAATTGGAAATTACTAACGTTTATGAAAAGGTATTTTACACAGATGACACAGATAACACAGATTAGCTGAATTTTAAAGACCTAAAGCTAAAGGTAGCTTTTAAGCAATAATTTCAAACCATTTGCGAATACCTAACCTATGCTAAGGATTCATTTAAATAGGGCGCATAACACATACAATATGCGCCCATTTTAAAATCTTTAGAAAGAGACGCGTATCCAGCTCATGCATTTGGATATTTTTTCTCACTTTTATATTTTGAATGAAACGATTTGTCAAAACTGAAAACAATATTTTATCAAATTTAAAAAATATTAATCGAACATTTTCTATACAAAATATTAAAGAAAATTAAACATTTTCTAAACAACAAAGGACTTTATAATTTATCAAAAATTTTCTATTAAAAGAAAATATTTTCGACAGTTTTCTATAAAAAGAAAATATTTTCCACAGTTTTGTATAGAAAGAAAATTTTATTGAAAATTTTCTATAGAAAGAAAATTGTATTGAAAATTTTCTATAGAAAGAAAATTGTATTGAAAATTTTCTATTGAAAGAAAATTTTATTGAAAATTTTCTATTGAAAGAAAATTTTATTGAAAATTTTCTATTGAAAGAAAATTTTATTGAAAATTTTCTATTGAAAGAAAATTTTATTGAAAAATTTCTATAGAAAGAAAATTATATCGAAAAATTTCTATAGAAAGAAAATTATATCGAAAATTTTCTATAGAAAGAAAATTTTATCGAAAATTTTCTATAGAAAGAAAATTTTATCGAAAATTTTCTATAGAAAGAAAATTTTATCGAAAATTTTCTATAGAAAGAAAATTTTATCGAAAATTTTCTATAGAAAGAAAATTTTATCGAAAATCATTTTATAGAAAGAAAATTTTATCGAAAATCATTTTATTGAAAATTTTCTATAGAAAGAAAATTTTCTATAGAATGAAAATTTTATCGAAAATTTTCTATAGAATGAAAATTTTATCGAAAATTTTCTATAGATATAACAAAAATTTTTTATAGAAAAGTTTCAATAAAAAAAAATTTAACAAAAAGTTTCAATTAAAAGAAAATTTAACGAAAAGTTTCAATAAAAAGAAAATTTAACGAAAATTTTCTATTAAAAGAAAATTTTATTAATTTGTTATTGTTATAACAATTTAATAAAATGAATAATTATTAAATATATAATTTTTATTAAATCTTTAATTAAGCAATAATAACACAACATTTATTTCAATTTTAACATTAAAAAACTTGAAAAGCAAACAAACCATAAATAACTTATACTAATGATTAAATTTATTTAGGATTTGAAGCTAAATTAAATAACCAAGGACTCTTGATAAATGTTCAAAACAGCAAAATATTTTTATTCCCTTTTCAAAAAAAAGAAAAGGTAATGTACCAACGGACGAAAATAACAAAAATATAAAGACCGTGTATATTTAATTAATAGAGAAATTAAATCAATTATAAAATATAAACAGTTATACCGGAAATGACCCGGTTTTATAACCCCTTCCCTCTTAGAAAAAAAACTTCAAACACTTATTTCCTTTATCTTTTATTTCTCTTAATAAATTATAATAAAAATAAAAAGGGGATAAGGGGAACCGGGTGTTATTTATAAATAACAACCAGAAAAGTATTTTAATTCAAACATTTAAATGTTAAACTCGTGCCTTTGATCTAGACAATTCAATAATTACCGCTTACTCACACAAAAACATTTAATATTCAAACAAACTCACAGAGTTGTTTCTAACAATCAAAGATGTTTCTTAAGTTTTTATTTTGTTCCTTTTTTTAGTCCAACAATATTAACGACAATGCGGCACTATAAAGTAAATTAAATGTAGTATAACGCTTAGACAGACTGCTTTGACAGTGTCAGTGCCTGAGACTGAGCCTGAACCAATGACAGAGACACTGACACATTCACCAGCCTTTCTAAGTCATTTATGAGTTTCTTTGCCAGTTGGAGTGCTTGGCTTTTAACGACACAACACAATTTAGGCCATTTTTAATGGAGCTTTAGCCATTTTTTATGAACATTAATTGTTACATAATTCTTTATGCTAAAATATTCTTTTCACTTTGTGTGTGTTTTTTCCTGTTTTTTTTTGCCAACATTTTATCTCTATTCTTTCGAGTCTTTTAGCCCGGTTATTTAGTCATGTTTATTACTTGGAGATAACGAAATTCTACATCGAGATTGTGAAACACATTACAAGAAAATCCTTTTTAATTTTTTTTCTTAATTTTCCTAGTAGTTCCATACAATAAAAGAAATAAATAAAAAGAAAAATTAAATAAAAATTCCATGAATAAAGAAACAGAAATGAAATTTATAATGGCTGTTGAACTTAAAAAAAGAACTGTGAAAGCGACAAAGTGTAGAATTTCAACAACACCATTTCCAAGAATTTTCTACAAAAAAATTCTATAAAATAAAAATTTTATATTAAAAGATAATTTAAGAAAGGTTTTTAATAAAAAATATTTTTATAAAAATAAAATTCAACGAAAATAGAAATTTAACAAAAATTTTTATAAAAAGAAAATTTATCGAAAATTTTTTATAAAAAAAATTTTCTAAAAATTAATTTTAACGAAAATTAAGGTAAGGTTGATAGGAGTATGTATACTACATCAAATCCGAAGAAATACACCTAGGCCACATTTTTCTTCATGAGAAGAAAAAGGGAACTGAATGAATTATTTTTCAGAAACTCAGTTTCCTGAACGTAATTCCTAAGAATGTTCCAATCAGTGTAAGTCAGGAATGTTATTTCCGGATAAACATCA
This sequence comes from Lucilia cuprina, assembly GCF_022045245.1. Taxonomy (NCBI): domain Eukaryota; kingdom Metazoa; phylum Arthropoda; class Insecta; order Diptera; family Calliphoridae; genus Lucilia; species Lucilia cuprina. The sequence continues at coordinate 98,169,582 of NC_060952.1, read as the reverse complement.
CTTCCAAGATACTTGGATATAACTTCGACGAATGCCTGGCAGTAGCAAAGAAAGTGCTCCAGAGTTTCCCTGTCCGGCTGAATCCGCATGTCCAATTTTGCATAAATGTGCTCGTAAACCTGTGTGTCCACTCAGAATACGTACTATCATACTAACTTCAGTCATGCTCATTTTGAGGAGATTTTTCGTTTTGCTCTCATCAGGGTCACCACATAGGATTTTCGTGGTTCGACCAACTGTTTAATTATTCCAAGAGGTCTTATGGGATTCTCTCACCCATATTTTTAGTTTAGCTTTTGTTGCGTCGAATGGTTTTGCGTTTGTCAGATTAACTGCCTCGAGCTCCCTTCCCTTTAAAGTTATTACATTCGCTCTTTCGACTCCCGAGTGGGTTGGTACCCTTACCTCTGGGAGAGTATTCAGTTAAAACTTTCTTACAATCCAATACTGTATTATATTTAGTACAATCTCCTGATATCGCCCTAATTGCCTTCTGGCTGTCGGTAAATATATTAAGCGCTGTGGGCGCCATATTTAGTCCAATCCAATTTACGCATTCCGTTATTGCTCGTACTTCTGCCTGGAAGCTTGTGTTATGATTTGGTAAAAGGTGGTATATTTTTGCTTCTGGATCTTCAATATAGAACCCCAGCTCCATTTTATTCCCCAATTTAGAGCCATCCCTGTAACAACGGACTCCTACTGGTATTTGCTCTAATGTTCCGTTTGACCATGACATTTTATCTTTGATCAGCGTTTCAAAGTTTCCGACATATTCTGTGTCTGGTATCCGATCAGGCACGTTCGATGATTGTGTTAACCTTCCAATTTGTCCAGTATACATTGATGACGTGTCCTATAACCGCTTTTGGCCAGTTCGCCTAAAGTAAAGAGCCGAAAATTTTTTATAAAAAATAATGAACATTTTCTATTAGAAGAATGTTTATTAATTAAATTTTCTATAAAAGGAAAATTTTATGAAAACTTTCTATAAAAAGAAAAATTATGAAAACTTTGTATTAATTGAACGAAAATTTGCTTTACATAGAATATTTAGCGAAAATATCTATAAAATTTAACGAAACATTTTCTATAAAAAAAAAATTTTACGAAAATTTTCTATAGGAAGAAAATTTAACGATAGTTTTCTATAAAAGGAAATTTTTATAAAAATTTTCCATAGAAAGAAAATTTATGAAAACTTTCTATAAATTGAACGAAATATTTTCTATAAAAAAATTAATGAAAATTTTTTAATAAAAGACAATTCAACAAAATTTTTCTATTAAAAGAAAATCCAATGAAATTATTCTGTTAAAAGAAAATTAAAAAAAAAATTTTTTTAAAAGAAAGTTCCATAAAAATTTTCAAAAGAAAACAAAGGTACAATTTCTATAAAAATAAAACTACGAAATTTTGACAAAAGTTTTTTATAAAATTAATATTAAACGAAAAAGAAAATTAATGTTTGTCTTTATAAAAAGTAAATTGGAAATGGTGTACCTTTTCTATGTATATTATATGCCACATTATATAGTACGTATGATAATGAAATGGTTGTGACTACAATGAAATGTTAAGATAATGACAGGACATAGTCTACTGTATAACAGCAGTTACAACAAATACAAAAAGACAGAAAAAGAGTAAAATAACAAAAAAGGACAAAAAAGTAGATGTATCCCTTGTTACCCATTGTCTTTTGGCAGCAACAATAGTCTCGTTTTATAGGGACAAATGCAACACAACTGAACACAATACAAACGAAATGAAAATGAATGGCAACCAGATATCAATGGAGTGTTAAGGGTTTGCTTATGGGCTTGAATTTCTGGTCTTATTTGTTTGCTTGTTGGCTATGGTTGAGCTTAATACTTACAAATAAAGGATGGTTGGATGGATGGATAGCACGGTTGGACTCCTTCACTCATATCTATTCTTCTGTTGCATATCTTTCGAAAAGAATCACAACAACCTTGACGCCATGACGTCGTTGTAGTAGTAATAGAAGTATTATGATCATAATACGAATAATTATATATTGTATGAACGCGTTTAAACAAAAAAAAAGGAATAAAATGAATATTATTATGTACATACATAAATAAATAAGAATATGAAGAGGTAGGGAATGCAAGAAATGAAAGAAGAAAACATATAAAAAGAGTTGAAATGGAAATTTTACAGTAAGTGTTAAAAATAATACAAAAGAAACTGATATGAGAGGTAATGTCCAGCTAGAGCTTAATGTTAATCCTCTTAAAGTTGAAGGAAATTTACAGGGGTTTTAATTTTTTTGTTTTTGAAAATTTTAAGGTTTTGTAAAAGATTTTTAAAGGTAGCATTTATTTACACAAAAGAAAAGGAACACATTTGACTTTATAATGGAAATATGAAAATTTATGGTAAAGGATTTTGGCTGATTTTGATGTCTTTATTGCTTAAGGTTAAGGTATTGAATGACTTTTGTTGAAAACCGATTTTTTAAGTTTTACTTTAAGAAGGGTCTATAAAATAAGTGTGTAGCATTCGGTAGGCTTGTGCTCTAGTTTGACAGACCGGAAGCTGAAGATATGATACTCACCTAAGGCCCCAACTATCTAACTAACTAACTAACTAACTAACTAACTAACTAACTAACTAACTAACTAACTAACTAACTAACTAACTAACTAACTAACTAACTAACTTATCCTTTCGAAACGTCTAACTATAGATACAAAGAAAAGTGGCTCAAATAGGGCGGGTGGCCGCCGGTAATATTTCGCAAACTGCCGCCGACTTCTTTCGGCTCAAAAGCTAAGCCCGCTTATAAAACTTATATAATGACAGGTTTCTACATAACAGACTATTATAGAGAGATTTTTTTAATATAATAAACGCTTATAAGGCCAATTTTTGCAAAAAAAGTTTAATTAAGCCAAAAATTTAGCCGCCTCCGATATTTTATTTTATAAGCCGCCGCCGCCGCCACCGCCGACCTTAAATGGTTGCGCCGCCGCTTTTATTTTGCATTGGCTTGTATCTCTACATCTAACTTGCTCTCAGGATTACGACATTTTCAAATGTTGTTGGTCTGTGTTAAAAAAATTCTCTAAAAATTAAATTCACCAAAAATTTTCTTTTAAAAGGAAAATGGACATTGGCATTATGAACAAATGTGCATATTAAAATACGACGAAACGAGAAAAAATGGAAACTGCCGACAATTCAAAATTAAAAAAAAAAAATCTAAAAAAATTTATTAAATTGTGCTCATGGCAAAAAAGCATATTTTAGAATGCTTTGTAGTAAAATGTATTAAAGAACAAAGGATTGAGTTTAAAGGCTGTGTTTGTAAATAGGACAAAATGGGGATAACATTTTAAGACAAAAATTAAATAACCTAAATCAATATGTATAAAAAAAACAACATTAGATTAAATATAATACTCACATATTAATAAAAAAATAATTCTTCTTTAAGGATTTCAGTTAATTTAAGGACTTCATTTGAATCCTTAACATACTGAGGTTTTTAAAAAGCTCCAACTGATAGTTGGGTATAACACAAATATTCTCTAGAATAAGTATGTTTGTGTTAAAAAGTTTAATCAACTTTTTAATGATATACAATATTTAAATTTAGTTTCCTAAAAATATAACATTTTAAACTGTATTTCTGAAATATTTTAATTTAATACAAAATGTTTGTCATAAATGTTAATGTCAATAAAATAATTTAATATGTGTACAACTTGTTTTAGAATGTTCGAAAGGGTTAGAACATTTTTATAATTTTAAATTTATGTAATTTGTTTTTGGAAAACTTATATTTTAATATATATGACTTTTATTTTGATTTAAGTACTTAAAGGACATTTTGTTATTTTAACCCTTAAATTATCAGTAGGGTTTCTATGTAGCCAAGTTTATTCTATGTTCTAGTCTATAGTCTAGTCTATAGTCTAGTCTATAGTCTAGTCTATAGTCTAGTCTATGGTCTAGTCTATAGTCTAGTCTATAGTCTAGTCTATAGTCTAGTCTATAGTCTAGTCTATAGTCTAGTCTATAGTCTAGTCTATAGTCTAGTCTATAGTCTAGTCAATAGTCTAGTCTATAGTCTAGTCTATAGTCTAGTCTATAGTCTAGTCTATAGTCTAGTCTATAGTCTAGTCTATAGTCTAGTCTATAGTCTAGTCTATAGTCTAGTCATAGTCTAGTCTATAGTCTAGTCTAGTCTATAGTCTAGTCTATAGTCTAGTCTATAGTCTAGTCTATAGTCTAGTCTATAGTCTAGTCTATAGTCTAGTCTATAGTCTAGTCTATAGTCTAGTCTATAGTCTAGTCTATAGTCTAGTCTATAGTCTAGTCTATAGTCTAGTCTATAGTCTAGTCTATAGTCTAGTCTATAGTCTAGTCTATAGTCTAGTCTATAGTCTAGTCTATAGTCTAGTCTATAGTCTAGTCTATAGTCTAGTCTATAGTCTAGTCTATAGTCTAGTCTATAGTCTAGTCTATAGTCTAGTCTATAGTCTAGTCTATAGTCTAGTCTATAGTCTAGTCTATAGTCTAGTCTATAGTCTAGTCTATAGTCTAGTCTATAGTCTAGTCTATAGTCTAGTCTATAGTCTAGTCTATAGTCTAGTCTATAGTCTAGTCTATAGTCTAGTCTATAGTCTAGTCTATAGTCTAGTCTATAGTCTAGTCTATAGTCTAGTCTATAGTCTAGTCTATAGTCTAGTCTATAGTCTAGTCTATAGTCTAGTCTATAGTCTAGTCTATAGTCTAGTCTATAGTCTAGTCTATAGTCTAGTCTATAGTCTAGTCTATAGTCTAGTCTATAGTCTAGTCTATAGTCTAGTCTATAGTCTAGTCTATAGTCTAGTCTATAGTCTAGTCTATAGTCTAGTCTATAGTCTAGTCTATAGTCTAGTCTATAGTCTAGTCTATAGTCTAGTCTATAGTCTAGTCTATAGTCTAGTCTATAGTCTAGTCTATAGTCTAGTCTATAGTCTAGTCTATAGTCTAGTCTATAGTCTAGTCTATAGTCTAGTCTATAGTCTAGTCTATAGTCTAGTCTATAGTCTAGTCTATAGTCTAGTCTATAGTCTAGTCTATAGTCTAGTCTATAGTCTAGTCTATAGTCTAGTCTATAGTCTAGTCTATAGTCTAGTCTATAGTCTAGTCTATAGTCTAGTCTATAGTCTAGTCTATAGTCTAGTCTATAGTCTAGTCTATAGTCTAGTCTATAGTCTAGTCTATAGTCTAATCTATAGTCTAGTCTATAGTCTAGTCTATAGTCTAGTCTATAGTCTAATCTATAGTCTAGTCTATAGTCTAATCTATAGTCTAGTATATAGTCTAGTCTTTTCAGTTTTAAAACATAGAAAAAAAAATTCGTAAAATAAAAAATCCTTTGACAATAAAAATAAACAACGGGACATACATACGTTTTGCAGGACAAACAACTTTATTTAAATAAAATCCTTTCACTTTTGATCCTTTGCTAACCTTGAGCTTATAATTAAAGCCTTTTTTGGGTGGTTTGTTTTCTTTGTATTTGCAGATTACAAGGACAATCAATAATCATACAATGGACACAGGCTATACAGCAGAAAAATAAAAGCACAGAGCCACAAAAATAAATAAACAAATGAATGAATAAATAAATATTTTATGATTAAGCTATAAAAATAGCAACAACAACAATAACAATACCAAGACCACAAAGCCAACGAGAAAAAAATAACAACAAAATATATATAAATAAACAACAAAACGAATAAAAGGAAAACCATTTCAACCGCAAATAAAATAAAAAAAAACAACACAACACGACACCAGGACATTCATCATTTGAGAAAGCCAAAGCCACCAGCATCAGCATGTTGTATAACGATTGCCTCCTGCTTTTACATTGGCCTCATCATATTTTACAAACAGTTCCAGTATTAATGAGATGTAGCACTAGTCATGCCACAGCAGTAGCAACAACAAACAGCACAATCGCCATTAGTAGCCTCCTGTATAAATAAATAAACAAGGATTCATTTGTAAATTGCCTAGATCCTACAAAAAAATCAAAAAGGAACAAACAAAGTAAAGCAGTGTAAGCAGACGGTGGCTAAAAGAGAGAGAGAGTGAAAATTTTAAATAAACAATACAACTTTTGAAATTGTTTTTGGTTTGTTGATCCCCCTAAAAAAATTTAGCCAGGTGTCGAAATAAAAGAAACTTGGCAGCTTTTACCTTTTTTGGCAAATATTATGGAAGCATTTCATTTTAAGCGTCCAACTCCCGCAGAGTCGCTCTTAAGCAGTAGAAGAAGCAGAAGGCCGGATATACAGAGAGGGTGTGCTAGTAGTGATAGTGAAATTAGAGCGGCGTCACTGGGATGCAATAAAATTTTAACAACGACGACGAAAACGGAAACGACATTAACTTCAATAGAAACTATAAAATCAACAGTACTCACATCAACAACATCATTGGCATCGCCTTCATCGGGGAGTAGTAGAACACAAATACCACAACATTTACTATCACTATCACTACCACCGCCACCATCATCGTCATTATCATCATCAGGCATATTCCCACATATACGACGTAGAAATTTATGGAGTTGTTTTCATTTAAGACATGATTTAACCTGTATTATGATGACAATGTTGTTTGTTATATCAATTGTATTATCGGGAAATTCAGGTGAGTTTTACGCTTTTTTTTTCCTATTTCGCTCTTTCAATCTAAATTTAAATTAAAAAACATTCAAGAAAGGAATTTGCCTGCGTGTTGTTTGTTTAAAAAAATCTTAAGGGATTTGTTTGTTTTTTTCTTGTGTATTTTTTTTATTAACCAAAAAAATCTACTTTGTGTTGTTTAATAATTCATTAGGCGCTGTAAAGTATGCTACACGTGTGTAAAAAACAAGCACTTGTTAGTTGCTCGTAAAAAATTATAATTAATTTTTTACTTTATTGCAAATTATAAAACAATATACACACACATGTGTTCTGCTACTTAAATTTATATTATAACTTTATTACCTTATTCAAAATAAATTTTTATCAAAGGTTTATTAAACTAATTTTGTAAGAATAAGGTTCTCATAAAACTTTTGATAATTTGTTATGAATAAGGCAATTAGCATAGAGTCTAAAATTTTAATTATAACTTAATGTTGTAATTAAAATATTTGTCTCATTAATTTATAGTAAAGAATAAAAAAAACGCCTGATATTATAAAGTATATAAATCACTAGGGTAATATTATATTTTATACGGCAAATAAATATTACATAACAGCTATATATGCCACACTTATATTGTAATAGAGTCGCATACCCTTCATGTTTGTCTGCAATAGTAATGAAAACCTGCAAACAAATGATGAATTTCTAAGTTGATTCATAGTCTTAGTTTTATTCAAACTCCGAAGATCAATTTTAAATGAATGTTTAATAGACCCTTGAATGTAGATGGTTGCATAATTACTTGACTGGAGAATGTTATAATACATATCTATCTTCTCTCGACTTTGTTATTGACTATTCTATAATCTCTAGACTTCAGACTTTTAAGCCTCGAGACTCCTGACAGTTTTATAGTCTCTGAACTATTGAATGTTAAATGGTCTCTTTGTAGATTGTTCAATAGTCTCTCGACAATAGACAGTTTTATAGTATCCCAGGTGCTGCAGTTCTGTCTCTCGAATAATGGATGCTTTAAAGTTCCCCGACAGTAGATTGTTTTATATGTTATCGATTCTAGACTGTAAAAAGCGATGCTAGATTGCTAGTATATTGATTGCACTCTCTCAAGTATGGATAGTTTTCCTGACAGCATAGGGTTCATTAATCTTGGGGAGTTCTTTTGACTATTATTAAGTTTCATAGTGTTTCGACTTATAACAATTCTATAGATGCTAGACTGTATAGATACTAGACTGTACTGGAGGAGTTCTCAAATTCTCGATAGTTCTATAATTTCTTGTTTGTAGACAGTTCTATAGGTTTTGTTTATCGATGAAAGACTGCTTCGTGGGCTCTTACTGTTCTGTAGTTTTTTTTATCGTTAACCATTCTATAGTTTTTCGAATGAGAAACGATTTCTGTGTAGAAGGAATTATACTGCATGGAGTTTATAATATCTGGACTGGAGGAGTTCTTTCGACAATTTCGTTGTCTCTGGACGCACACATTCCCCTCGTGCTTAAACTGTTAACTGTCGAATAGTTCAATAGTCCAGGAGTAGTTCTATAGTCACTAAACTATAGACAGATCTATAATCTCTTTCTCAATAGTTTGTTGATTGAAGTATTCTCTAAGAATTAAAGTAAAGTTTATTGATTGTAGATAGTTTTGTAGCCTTTAGTTTTATAGTTTTGCCACTGTTGAAAGCTCAATAGTTTTTGACTTGCATAACTTAACACTTAACTTTTTTGTTATCTCTCAGTTGTATAATGATCTTTAGACTCATGACTATTCTATACTCTATCTATTGTTACCGGTTCAATAGTTTCTTGAATATATATACGATCCCTACTTTCTTTCCTACAAAATAGTCTATTGTCTCTCTACTCTAGAGTCAAGACTGTTTAATAGTCTTTAGAGTAGAATGTTTAATGTATCTCGATTGTAAAAAGCTTTGTTGTTTCTCGAATATAACAGTTGTGATGGCTCTCCAATACAATTCTATAGTCACTGGATTATGGATTGATCTATGGCCTCTTGGCTAAAGACATTTTTATAGCCTATCCACTATAGACTGATCTATATCTATATCTCTTGTATGTTTTGAAGTTATCGAAATTTAATAGTCTTTAGCTGCAGTAGTTCTATAGTCTCTTTATAGTCCCTAGGCTGTACTATAGTGTCCTGGCTTTAAAAAGTGCTATAGATTCTCGTGTTTAAAGTTCTTCTTTAGTCTTTCGACTTTTATATATAATCTGTTTCAATTGTTTCATGGCTATATATTGTTATATAGTCTCTCTTTTGTTTTACATATAATTCTAATAAAAGTTTTTTTGGGACCAATTACATAGTTACGTGACGTTGCTCTCAACCCTGAGGTATAGATTGATATATCAAACAAGTCTTTTATGTTTTGCTATACAAATATAATTTAGCTTAAAAGCAATATTTTGTCAAAGATCAATTATTAACAAATTTAATTGAAAATCTGTCATTAGTTAAGTCTAATTAACATTTCAAAAGCTTAACTAACAAGAATTTTCAAAAAATGAAATTTTAATCAAACACTAACACACACACATACAAGAAATGAAACTATATTTTGTAGTAGTTTGAGAAATATATGAAATATTGTACTCTATAGTATATTTGCAATACTTGTTATAGCTTGCTATACGTTTCGTTTGTATTCCCAGGTTATTGTCAATTTAAATTAACATCAAAGCCAAGCTGGTAATCTTATCTGTCAACTGTCTTGTTCGTTCATATTCTACTTCTGTCCAATAGTTGTGTGTGAGTGTGTTCGTATACCAATATCAATGAGAATGATTTTACTCAAAAACAAAAATGGCAAAAAAATGAAAAACGGACAGAATAATACTCCAAGCATTTTTCATCAACAGAAGTAAAAGAATAAAAAAAAATATTTATAATGAAACAAAGTCAAATGGCATGAAAAACTGGAACAATTCCCCAGCGTAGTCAAAAACCGTTACCGTTAACAAAGGATGCGTAAAATATGTTCGAAAAAAAAGGAAAAATATTAAAATAAAACTGACTTTTTATATGTTTTAGGAAAAAAAGTACTCGATTATATATTTTTCTGTACTTTTGCTCTTATAGCCTCAAACCTTGAAAATTTAATTATAAAAAAATAAAATGGAAAAAAATGCTAAAAAGAAAATGCTAGCAAGAAAATAAGCAAATAAATGAATTTTGTAATAGCATTGAGAAAAACTCTTTTTTTTGTAATTTTTCATAAATAATTTAAACATTTTTATTGTTTATATGAGAACAAAAAAAAAAATATGTTAAAAAAACAAATAAACAAATTGTGCCCCTAACTATATAAATGTTGTGCTGACTTTTACTTTACGTTAACGTTGTTTTTACACGTTACGTTATGTAAAAATTTGTTAAATAAAATAAAAAAACAAACTAATTTCATACCATTTCACTTTTATTTCATTTTATTTTATTTACCTTTATTTATATAACCAACCATTCATATATAAACAAAAACTGACAACAAAATAAATATATTTTGGTGCTAGAAAGATGACAAGATAATAAATTTTCCACACAAAACAAATTAAAGGACGAACATTATAGAACAAAATGGACATAAAGCTACCGCTGCTGCCAGGCTGACTGCTCTCTGTTCGTTCATAGACAGTCAGAAGGACACATCACAGCAAATAGTGCAGGGAATTGGTTTATTTCGATGTCTGTCTGTCTGCCTGCCTGCCTTGACAGCATACTACCTCTTGCTCAGACCAACAGACTACAGTTCTATAAAAATGCTAACAAAATTCAAACTCAAACACCAAAAAAAAAAAAATTATTAATGTCTGTATACAAAATATACACTGGAAAAAATATACATACATATATACTGTGTACACAACTAAGTAAACAATAGTACAATGTATTTCTCTTGTTTTGTTGTAGTTGTTATCATTGGGTAATATAAACAATTCATTTAAAATATAAACAATTTATTCGTTTATATTCTTTGTTTTTTCTAGGAAGAGGAGAAAAAAACGGATGTTTTTTTATTTGGGTTTATTTTCAGTGTATAATGTTATTTTATGATGTTTAAATTAGGAATTCAAAGTATACATAAAGCTTTTTATATATATATATATACTCTTTTGTAAATATCATAAATGTAAAAGCTTTTTAAGTTTGTTATAGCTTAACATTAATTGTAGATTTATGATTTATTTAGGTTGAATAACTAAAATATGTCATATTTTTTCTTGGCTTTAGACTGTACTGAAGTCTCTTGCCCATACATAGTTATGTTTATAAGCTCTCGATTGTAGACAATTGTAGTCCAGCAACTATAGAGTGTAATATCTCTCCGATTTATACTATTTCCTCTAAAGACGAATCTTCTCTAAATAAAGATTCACAATATCTCGACTATAGAATGATCTGCGCTCTTCCGACTATAAACTGTTTGTTAGTCTCCCAGAAAATGATCTACGGATTGTTGTCTAACATATAGTCTCTCGACTATGGATTTATTACACCACTCGACTACAGTTTGATCTCTTGATTATAAACATTTTTTGACTATAATCATCTATGGACTATAGGCTGATCTTAACTTAATCTATACTCTCCCGACTAATATTTGATCTGTAGACTGACTTGACTGTAGACTGATTTATGGCTCCTGGATTATAGTTTATTTAAAAGTTATATCTCACTTATAGACTAATCTCTAACATAGAACGATCTATACTATTTCAATTATAGACCGATCTATAGCTTACTCTATAGTTGCCTCTCGATTAAAGAATGATCTATAGTATTTCGACTGATCTGTAATATCTTAACTGATCTATAATATCATTCGAATATAAAATGATCTATAGTATTTTGACTGATCTGCAGTATCTCAAATATAGATCGATCTATACTATTTCAATTATAGACCGATCCATAGATAAATCCATAGTTATCTCTCGATTATAGAATAATCTATAGTAATTGATTGATCTGTAGTATCTTAAACAATCCATAATATCATTCGATTATAAAATGATCTATAGTATTTTGACCGATCTGCAGTATTTCAACTGATCTTCACCATTGATTAATCTATACTCTCTTATATATCGATCTATACTGTTTCGATTACAGACCGATCTATAGCTTAATCCACAGTTGTCTCTCGCTTATTAAACGATCTTTAGTATTATGAGTAATCTGTAGTATCTCAACTGATCTATAATATCATTCGATTTTGATATTGATTGATATTTACTCTATTATTATTATTTGATATGTAGTCTTCTGAGCATAGACTGATCTCTTAACCATATCGACAATATGAATATTTCGAATATATTTTGATCTAGCCAATAGATTGATTTATAGTCTCTAGAGAATAGACTAATCTATAGTTTCCAGAGTAGAAACTGCCATTAGTTTCTACTGATCTGATTTATAAAAAAAATTTTTGTCTCCTGATGGCAGTCTGATTTATTGTCTCATGACTTTAAACTAATTTAAAGTCTAACATCTATAAATATTGCTCTATACTCTCTCAGATATAGTTTGATATGTGGTCTTTCTACGATAGACAGATATAAGGCCACTCGCTTACAGTTTTATCTATAGCCTTCTGACTATAAAGTGGTCTATAGCATCTCTACTGTAAAATATTTTATACTTTTTCGACTATAAATTCAATTTTAAATTTTCGACTTAAAACTTTTCTCTGCTCTCTTGACAATTGTCAGTTCACTACTCTCTCGTTTAAATTTTGATGTCTACTCTCTTGCCTGTATAAGTATCATTCTTTCATCTTTCACTATATTCCTACAATAGGTTGAAATATATAGGTTTTAACAGAAGACAGTTCCCTACTCTCTCTTCTTAATATTGTCTACTCCCTCTCCTGAATACTCTTAGGTTATCATTCACTATATATGACTGTATAACTCTCTGCTATTGCCTGTTCAAAAGACTCTTCTTCAACTATACTAAAGATTCTCAACTTTTAATATAAAATAATTATTGCTCTTAATGTATAAAGCCATTATTAAGTATGTATAAGTAACTTTTATAAAATTATACAATTTAAAATAAAACCTTAAAAATATTAAGTTTTATCAACTAAAATAAAGTACAAATAATTAAAAATTAATCGTGCACTTTTAAAGGGTTGAAAAATTTTGTAAATAAACCCTTTAAAATTAAAAAAAAAAAACAAATTAAAAACCCAAAAGTATGCAAATTATTTTTATTGTGTTTTAAAATTAAATGCATACATGTGTGTGTGTGTGGGCTACTTAATTGCTAAAAATAAAAAAAGTTTTTGACAATGATTTTAAGGTCAAATTAGGAACACATTTTTCTTTAACTAAAACTTTTATACTAAAAAACAAAATTAATCCATAATTTCTAAACCAAACAAAATTTATTTGTTTGCACCATTTTTGTGTAAAAATAATAATTTTTTTTGGCAAAATCTAACAACTTTCTTTGAACTTTTGATGAGTACAATTAAAGTCAAAAGGCAGCTGTAGCAAATAAATATTTCTAATAAATTTAATGGTAAAAAATTATTCTTTCCTTTTTGGCCATAACCTATGTGCAAGTGTATTAAATTGTCCGAGAAAAACAATTTTTGCTATTTTTACGTCTTTAACAATAACTCAGCAATATCAACGTAAGAGTATGAAGGAGAGTGTGTTTTAAGTAGAGATGAATAATAGGAATTGTTTGGGTTCAAAAAATAATAAATGATTGTTGTCTATGACGCTTCTTGGTATAGCTTTAAGGCTGTTCTATACACAGCATTATCTAAAGCATACCTATCAGGGGATAATCTGACGGCTGAGTTTAATATGTTGGCAGGAGAGAGAGATAAAGTAACAATTTTATACACGTGTAGCAAACGCATACAATATATAATTTTTGTCTATAAGGCAGACAATAAAAAACCAACAAAAAAGAAAAAAAGGACGTCCTTTGACATTAGTTTTAATAAATTTGTTAATCTCAAATTCAAATCAATCTTTAATAAAAAAAATTGTTTATTTTTCTTTTCGTTTAGCTTTAGCCGCTCAAAGGGAATCCTTTAAACCCAAAGATACAAATAGCATCAATAACAACAACAACAATAATAATGCAAATGCCATATTCAATGAAATTGGCAGTAGCAGTAGTGCGGGAGGCAGTGTTAATGCTGGAGGTGGTGGTAGTAGTTTAAGTAGCAGCACCGGAAACGGAAATGCTGTCAGCCATAGTAATGCCAATAATATAAGCAACGGAAATTCCAATGTCAACAATAATAACAAAAATATTGGTTCGGGTACTTTAAGCACATCACAAAAAACCACAACGAGTCTAACCACCAGCACATCAACCAGTACCAGCACATCAGCTGCTAATGGTGGCAGTGGTTATGCCACCACCACTTCTACGCACACCACCAGCTCTAGCTCCAGTTCCAGCTCGAGTGGTGGCAGCAGTAGCTCTCACAAAACATCCAGCTCACAACGCAATTCTATAGAACTGCAGGAGACCCAACAGAATGGTCCCTATTTCGATAAGGCTGCTTCAAAGAATGTCACCGCTCTGTTGGGCAAGACAGCGTATTTGAATTGTCGTGTTAAAAATCTAGGCAATAAAACTGTAAGTATCTTTATGACACACCTTTCGCCATAACAATAATCTAAAATATGTTTCTAATTCCCTAATGAACTATTAATTTCTAACATTCATTGTGTATGCCAACACTCTCTAATTAATTCTTATTCACTGATTCATTCATTCATTCACTCACTCACACATATGTGTTTCCTTTTAACAATTGTTAAGAGTCATTGGTTTAAATCAGTTTTTGATTGCTGTAATTAATTTCAAAAGGGAAAACATTTACCATTTACTGTTATTTATACACCTAAACCCCAACAACAAAACAATGTTTTGTAGCTGTGAAGCAATATGTCCGCCTATATGATTAATTAGTTGGACAAATATGGCAACGTTTTCACGTTGTTTTGTTGCCCGGCATTCAAATGACAATTGTTTAGAAAACATTAACTTTTGTATGTATAAGTGTATATACATAGATAGGGTAAGGCATTTCCCGGTAATAGTTTTATATGTACAAAGACAATAATAAACATTTATTTCAAAAGGGTGAGGTTCGGGTTTTTTTTCCTATTTCGTTTAAATGTGTCATAATAAAAGTTTGTGTTAATGATTTAGGAAAACTTTGAAAATTAATGAATAGAATCTAGAAAAGTAATTTATTTATTTGTTTGTATAAAGTAAAATTTTTGTTTGAGGATAATTTTTTTGATAGTGGATTTTTTTTATTTTTTCTTTTAATGTATATTTTATGTATTAGTTATATAGTATGTATATATTTTGTAAATGTCTATATGTTTATTGAAATAAATTGTTTAAAGACCCGACAAAACTTTGGGATCCAAATCTGCTTAAATTTTATAAGGCATGTTTTTGAGAAGTTTCAGTTCATAATGCAAGTATTTAAAAAAAAATATGTACAGAGAAACAACAATAATATTAATATTAGTGTTCTATAGTTGAAACGAAAAGTCGACTTTTCGACAGACGATAGTCGAGTTATCGACTTTTTTGGAACAAAATAGTCGACTTTGACTTTTCGACTTTTTTCGACAAAAAGTCGATTGTTCGATTATTCGAAAGTCGTTTTATAATATTATAATATTGACAGCTATAAGTTTCTTGTTTAATTTATATGTTAAACTCTAACTTTTTTAAAACCTTTTTAAGTGGTAAGTTATCGTTTTGAAATCTGCTCTAAGTCAATAACTGATAGTTAATTTATAACTGAAGAACTACTTAGTCTCATTGCAGAGATTTGTTTGTTTGCCAACTAATCGTTGTCTTTTTCGATAGAGCTTTATTCTATTGGAAAGCTTGAATGTTAAAAGCTTAAGCCAACTGAAAGTTTTAGCAAATGCTATCCTTTATAGTAATGTTTTAGCAAAAGCTTTCCTCAACAAGAAAGCTTTTCTAAAGTTATTCTTTAGAAAAGCTTGCAGTTTTATTGAAAGGCTTTTGCAAAATATTTCTCTGTAGCAATGCTTTAGTGTAAAGTTTCTTATATATTATACATTGAAGCTTCATCGGAAGGTTTCGTATATAGAATATATAAAAGAGAAAACATCAAATGCGAAAATCTTTTAACGAATAAGCTTAAAGCTTTAACAAATACTTTACTTTGTAGAAAAGTTTTTTTTTTTTCTTAAAAAAGAAAGCTTTAACAAAATACTTAAAGAATGTTTGTATAAAACTACATTAAATTTAAGTTTATAACCTCAAATTACTTATCTGTTTAATTGGAAGGTTGCGAGCGTAGAAAATATTAAAGTTTTGCGAAAGGTTTTCTCTTAGGTTTTTAACTTAGATACAAAATCATTTATTTTATATTGAAATCAGAATCGTTTTTCTATTTTTAAATGTTCTTTTATTCATGAATCAGCTTTTTAAAAATTGCATTTATCACTAAAAATTGCATTTTTCACTAAAAATTGCATTTTTCACTAAAAAATGCATTTTCCACTAAAAATTGCATTTTTCACTAAAAATTGCATTTTTCACTAAAAATTGCATTTTTCATTGAAAATTGCATTTTACACTAAAAGTTGCATGTTACACTAAAAAATTGATTTTCTACTATATATATAAATTTTTATTGATATTTGATTTTTTTCTAAAAATTGTAATTTCGATAAAAATTAAATGTTTCATTAAAATTTAGATTAAATTAAATTTATCACTAAAAATCAGATTTCTCGGCAAAATTAAAATTTGTTACGAATAATTTGCTTTTCCATTAAAAATCTAATACAATGTAAGATTTTTAATTAATAAATATATTTCTATTTAATTTTTTTCGTAAATATTTTAAGAATTTTTTCCAATTGTTTTCTTTATATTTGAAAATTGTCATATTCTTGGGCATACATATGAAATAAATCGATTTAATGATTGTATATTTCTAAGAAATCATTTCAAATTCGTTTGATTTTTTAATACTTAATTTAAGCCTTCAATTGAGAAGCCCTTTAACAAATATAAAATTCCCCTCTTTGACAAAGAAAATAAATGCAACATGTTTTAACACTCCAGTTATGTTTTTCTTTTAGTTGTTTTGAAAAGTTACACCTAAACAGACACACACTTACAAACACTTGTAAATATTTTCAAGTGATTTCTAAACAAATGTTTCCAAGTTCACTCATCCATCCATCATATTGTTTTTGGTACTTATGTATGTATGTATGTTGTTTTTTTTTTTTTGAACCGTTGCTGTTGGTATCAGTGGTTGGCACCGATGGGAAGTGGTGGATGATAATATATTCACACATCTACAACTAGAAACACTTACACTTGTGTACACATGCATACACACACAACAGACGTACTTTTAGCTCGTATTAGCTTGACAGGTGATAATTATTCTTTTGTGGAAAAAGTAGAGAAAAATTATAGAAAAACGTTACAACTGTTTCTATGGTTTTGCACAAATGAAAACAATAACAACATCTGCACAAACACTTTCTTTTTCGCTTTTTCTGTCTATATTAATTACACATACATATGTACATATATGTATGTATATTTTGTTAAATGCATAGGTATTAGAGAGTTTTGTTTGTAATACGAAATATTTTTGTTTTAAAAAATAAATTTGCCAATATGTATTTGTATGTATTTAAAACAACAACAACTTCAGAGTTTTACGAGGCGCTGATGTATCCTTTTTTGTTACCTATAACGCTATATGCTTCTTTTAATTGGAACTATTTGTTAATAAAAAAGCATTATAGTCTCCTGAGATATCTTATAAACGTCCCAGTTAAGAAATATTCATTTAACAACAGCATACCGATGGGGTTTGCTTTATTGTTCCGCTTGATCCTGACAATTTCAGTTAAGCAGGAATATATTACAGATATTAGTTTGGATTCATCATCCTGAACTATCGGGAATTATAATTATGATCTTGTGTTTGTAAATATGTATCAAGGCGAGAATATGTATATGTAAGAGTGAGTTTGGCAAAAATACACGTTTTTGGTTTACAACGAAAACAAAATTTTTATTTTCTTCTTGCAAAATTAATAATTTTTTTTAGTTCCATGTGAACAAAATAAAATTGTATCAGCAGTTGTTGTTTTTGTTATATTAACATGGGTCACAGGTGACAGACGAAAAATGTTGTGAAATTAAAAAAAAAAGAAATAAAAACAATTTCATCGCTACAACACGCTTTTTACACATAAACACATTTACTCACTCTCTCGTCTATGTTTACGAGTACTCTCACTCATGAAATGTTATGCTGGTTTATTAAACACTGAAAGAAATTAAATAAGTTTTTTTTTGCCATTATAGTATTTTTGCGGGTGTTTCGTGAAAATTAAATTAGAAAATTTTTTATTATTTGTGTATGTTAGTTATACTGGTACTTTGGCTAGAATTGTAACACATTAATCTTTAACTCTTAAAAATGTTTAGTTTTTTATCTTTTTATTTTCCGAAATTGTTTTAAATTTTTCTTTGAACATCAGTTTTGCTAAATCCGTAGCCAGGTGTATGTTTTATTAATGCCAAATATGGGACTTGATTATATTTTTTTCTAGTTTGTGTGATATAAAATAAGTAACATTTATTTCAGTGTATTTGCAATACACCTGCGACTTGTAGAACATGACAAATATGTTTATGTTGCTCTTAACTACCTTTCCCATACATTGATAAACACCTGCATAAACATTAGAATGGTCCACAAAGTTATTGCTAATAAATTTCAATAACAAAAGTTTGATAAATTCTTTTTTTAATAGATAGATAGATAGATAGATAGATAGATAGATAGATAGATAAATAGATAGATAGATAGATAGATAGATAGATAGATAGATAGATAGATAGATAGATAGATAGATAGATAGATAGATAGATAGATAGATAGATAGATAGATAGACATAGACATAGACAGACACAGACAGACACAGACAGACACAGACAGACACAGACAGACACAGACAGACACAGACAGACACAGACAGACACAGACAGACACAGACAGACACAGACAGACACAGACAGACACAGACAGACACAGACAGACACAGACAGACACAGACAGACACAGACAGACACAGACAGACACAGACAGACACAGACAGACACAGACAGACACAGACAGACACAGACAGACACAGACAGACACAGACAGCCACAGACAGACACAGACAGACCTAGACAGATACAGTCAGACACAGTCAGACACAGACAGATACAGACAGACACAGACTTTTTTCTCAGACAGACACAGACTTTTTTCTCAGACAGATAAGTACGGACACAGACTTTTTTGACTTTCTGCGCAATAGTCCGTTACCGCTTATAATACCGATCTTTATTTTCATTGATAAATAGATAATTCTAACACATACATGCGTATTTATATAATTCATATAATGAGTAAGACAAAATCAATACATGCCACATATTTGTAATAAAGTTTGTTCACATTTACAAACGTTTTTTAAGGTCAAATTAACATTTTCTAAAAAGTAGTGGTAACACGCCCTTTTCTTTAAATATTTAAACAATTTGTACTAATATGCCGGGAAATTGTTATTAAAAATAAACAAAACTTTTAGTAAAAAAACTTTTCTCTACGTTTTCAAAATAAGGACATCCTAATACACTGCAATTCATACATCCTTATACTTAGATGTAAATTTGTATAAGTTTTTTTTTTGTAAATGTTATTTTGTATACATATTTGTAGATTGTTTATTTTGTAAACTTTATTGTTATGTCTTGTTATTTTTGCGTTCGTTTTGTATAAGTATGAGTCAGTGTGTATGTGTTTGTGTGTGTGGCAACGAATAAGTATCTGTGTTTTTATATTTGTATGTTATTAGATCACATTAACTATGCCACACGTGAATACATAAATCTAAAATTGGCATAATTTTTTTTCTTCTTTTGCTGTTTGTTTAGTTGTTATTATAGTATTTTATATAATATTTAAGCATTAACATAAATATATACTTACACACATACATATATACTACCTACATATAGTATATGTAGTTATAGATACATAACAAATAAGTATATTTTTATGTAACTTTATTTTTGCAAAAGAAAGGGGGAGCAAAACTCTTACTTAGATTCCCTAGGTAAAACATTTTGATTTGTAAAGGAATATGTTTGTATGTATGTAGATGTATGTATATGTTGAAGATACACCTAAATAAACTCATTCAAAAGACAAGGGTTATAATGCTTAATGTTTTGGCCTAAGTAGCTGGTGTATACAAAAGTACTCAAAATTTAATTTCATGCTACTTAAAGTTTTTTTTTTGCCTTCCCTCCCTTTAACAAACAAACAACAAATATCTTAAGTTTGCCTTAAGGATAAATCTTATACATAGCTGCCTTTTCTGTTACGTTTTCTTTTTGATAAGTTTTTATTTTTACGTGTTTTTTTTCTTTTTAGATAACTACAAAAGGAACATTTTTAGTCAATCTTCAAGTCAGTTTAGACACATTAGAAACTCAATCTTCTATGCTTCATTTGCAAACACTTGTCAAATCTTTGGTGGCTTCTTTATTACACTTAATACTTTCATTTTTTTGTATTCCATAAAATTTTGCTTTAGAAATTGAAAGTGTTATTGTGTAGCATATTTTAACATATGTTTGAAGGGACAATGTATTCAAATTTTGTTTGTTGGTTTTTTTTGTTTGTGTGGAAAATTTATTTGGAAAAGTTAAAGGAAATCGATTTTTGTTGGTTATTTAAATGTAAATAGAATTGAAATGAAATTAATGTTAATAGGTTTGTCAAATATTTGATTTAAATGTAAATTTAATTTATGCTGGAATAAGAAAAAGAATTAACGCAAAACCAGTGGTACCGTGACTGGTTGCTTGTAAGGAACTATCCATATTTAGACGTTAGTTAATGATTTTATAACAACCTAAACCAATAAGAGTATTATATACTTATGACAGTTTTCTTCAGAAGATCTTTACTTTATGGCCCCGGTTGGGTGTTTTCAAGTCTGTGCTTCAGGATGAATTTGATTCCTACCAACAACTCTGATAACAGATCGTCCAGTAGGTGCTTTAGTGGTCTAGGTCATCTTTTGAAACAATCTAACTAACTTTTTATGAAAAAAATTTAACCAATAAAAATTGTTTCTTGAAACTCTTTAGGTTTAAAAGTTTTCTTTAAAAAATCTTTAACAATGAGAGCTCTTTGAGAAAAAATCTTTAGTTTAAAAAGTTTTCTCTTAAAACTTTTCTGATTGAAAGTTTTCTTTAAAAATTATATTCATCTTCAATTAAAAACGCATTCATCTTCACAAGTCATTTTACAGAAAACTGTTTTCCGAAGAAGGTTTTCTTTGGAAAGTTCTTTACTATTCAAATTTTTCATTAGAAAATCTTCACCAATATTGTTTTCTATAGACAACTCTTCATCAATGAATATTTTAACATCTAGAGAAACTTTTCTTCAAAAAAAGTTTTCTCTCAAAAGCTGTTCACCAGTAAAAGTTTTCTAAAAAAGTCTTCACAGCTGAAAGTCTCCTCTCATCGCATTAATAGTTTTCTTTGTTGAAAAACACTTCATTAATAAATGTTTTCTATAAGAAAATCTTCACCAATGAAAGTTTTCTTTAGAAAACTTTTTATGGATAATAGTTTTCTTTAAAAAAATCCTTACTAAGAAATGTTTTCTATTGAAAACAGTTCAGCAATAAGAGATTTCTATAAAAAGATCCTTACTAATGAAACTGTTTTACAAATACTCTTCGAAAATTAAATATTTATTAAAGTATAACTTTTCAACAATGAAAGTTTGTTATAGAAAGCTCATACCGAAAGTTTTCTATAAAATATCTGTACCAATGAATGATTTCTATTGGAAACTCTTTGTTTTCTGAATGTTTTCGATAAAAACCTCTTCAACAATGATGCTCTTCTATATAAAACTCTTATTCCTTTAGCAAGCTTTAACAATGAAAGCTTTTTATATAGAAAACTCTTTACCCTTAAATTTTTTTCTATAAATTATTTAAAAATAAAAACTTTACTTCACCTCTTGCCTTTTATTAAAATTGAAAATTAAATAAAACTAAAAATATGTAAATTTATTTTGTAAAACTTTTACAGATGCTGCTTCAAGTCTCATGGGTACGACATCGTGATATACATCTATTAACTGTGGGTCGATATACATACACATCAGATCAAAGATTTCGTGCCATACATCAGCCACAAACAGAAGACTGGATATTACAGATAAAGTATCCACAGCATAGAGATTCGGGTATATATGAGTGTCAAGTATCTACTACGCCACACATGAGTCATTATATTCATCTGAATGTTGTGGGTAAGTTAAAAAAATTATTTACTCATTCTCTCTCTCACTCTATCTCTCTTCAGATTGGGAGGGTAGTGAGGAATTTGTAATTGAAGCTTTACCAATTACAATTGCTTTTAATTGTGTGAAGTGTTGCAAATTACAATTACTTGTAATTGTAATTGGAGACTTTAATTACATGTAATTGTAATTAATTACTTCAATTACATGTATTTTTAATTGGTAGATTCAATTAAAAGTAATTTTAATTGGTTACTCATCAAATAGGCATTATAAGTAATTGTAATTGATCATGTAATGAATTACTTTATGCAATCATTACCCTCCATGCCTGTCTCTCTTATACACATTCACTATTTAAAATAAATTTAAAAATTAATAAAATTTTTTATAAATTTTAAATTCCTTTTATCGTTACAGAACCTTCTACGGAAATTATAGGGGCCCCTGATCTTTATATAGAAAGTGGCTCTACTATAAATCTAACCTGCGTTATTTTAAATTCACCCGAACCGCCTGCCTATATATTTTGGAATCATAATAATGCGGTAAGTTGACTCAAAACAAATCTTTCCTCTGTGTCTCTCGTTCCCACTCTTAGCAATTTTCTCTTTTTAGTGTTTATTACTTTTTATTTTAGTCCACATTTTATCTCGCTCCAGTTAGTTCTTCTTGTATGCATGTCTAAAATACAACCTAATCCTTTTTTATCTTTTCTTGTAAATCCTTGAAATGTTTTTTTACTTTTTTCTGTAGTTTGTTTCTTTTTACTTTTTGAATTTCAATGGCTTCTTTAAACCAAGGGATTCTTTATTTTAGTTTTATTTTACTGCATGTGTTTTTTAAGTTTTTCAATGTGATGTGATGATGGTGTGTTATTGTCATTTTAGCAAAAGTGTAGAAATAAATAAAATTTGCAAAAAAAATCCAACGTTTACAAATTGTATAAATTTCGCTCAGTTTGTGCCCACTTGTGATGGTGGTATTGATGTGTAGTTGTACTTTAATAGTTCCGGCATTCTTTTCATCAATTTAATTTTATTTTATGGATTTCCTTTTCTTTTTATTCCTTTTTTCGAGGCGGCACTTTTTTTGCCAAATGTAAGTTTTTAGCCAATTTTTTCGTTTGCCCATTATTATTTGAGAAAACGTAATCCTTTCAGATTTGGGATGTTTCATATTGAGGTGGTCTTATTCCATAAAAAAGAAACTGCAAAATTTTATATAAAAAATTAGCGAGACGATTAAGGAAAAGAAAATTTATCAAAAATGTTTTATAAAGAAAATAATATTTATTTTTCTATAAAAAGAAGAAAATTTATTTTGCAAATTTTCTATGAGAAGAAAAACTATTAAAAATTTTTTATATCAAAAAAACAGAAAAATTATCTAAAGTTTATTTTTAAAGAAAGACAAAATTTTTAACAAAGAGAAAATTTTCAAAAATTTTCTATGAAAAAGTTATCGAAGAAAAATAGTAACAAAAATTTTCTATAAAGAAAATAATATAAGTATGTCGAACATTTTTGGTAAAAAGAGAAATTTTTTGAAAATTGAAAATAATAGAAAATTTAACAATGATTTTGAACAATTCTAAATAGAACTGAACTAGAATAAAAATAGACAAATTTTGCTAGAATTGTCTATTAAAAAACAAAATTTAGCTAAACTTTTCTGTGAAAAGAAACTTTATCTAAAGATAATTAACATTTTTCTGAAAAGTAAAATGTATAAATATTTTATTTTCGGAAAGTTTTCTGCTATTTCTTAAATCCCCCAGTAGTACGAAACTCTATAACTGGAAAAATAATGAAAACATCCTTTAATAAAGATAAATATTTTTCCTTCAAAATGTTCTTATCTTCTATTTAAATATTTATAACTAAAAAGCATTTACCTTTTAGCAAAAGATGTATGAAATTTTTTGTTGTATCTTTTATTTTTGCAATTATTATCAGCTTTTAAGTCTGCTACATCACACTAAACGTACAACGCAAAAACAAAATTATAAATTTTTAAAAATCTATAACTGCAAAATGGTCTA
This sequence comes from Lucilia cuprina, assembly GCF_022045245.1. Lineage (NCBI taxonomy): Eukaryota > Metazoa > Arthropoda > Insecta > Diptera > Calliphoridae > Lucilia > Lucilia cuprina. The sequence continues at coordinate 98,145,421 of NC_060952.1, read as the reverse complement.
TGTAAAATTTAGCAAATTTTTTTTTGCTAAATATGTAAAAGTTTTATATTATATACATATGTATTCTGTAATCAATCGATTGCTAAACTATTTCTAACGATTTCAAAATAATTATAAAATTATATAAAATATAACATAGCTTATTTTTGCATGTAGTTTGATATCTTTAATCTAAAATGTTAAGCTTTCTTTCTCATTTTTTTTCATTTTCTTTGTTATATTTTTAGATTATCAACTATGATTCACCGCGTGGCGGTGTTTCGGTTGTAACAAATAAAGGCGAAACAACGACCTCCTTTCTATTGATCAAATCTGCACGGCCATCAGATTCTGGCCATTATCAATGCAATCCATCGAATGCTAAACCAAAAAGTGTAACGGTTCACGTGCTCAATGGTAAGTATTCAAAAAATGATTGAACACAATGTACATTGAACCAACTGATGGCATACTTACCACTACTTATCAGCATTATGGGTACAATAAAATAACAATGTTTAGTGTCATAAAAAAGTAATGATTTTAAGACACCATAAAAAATTGCAGTATTTCTTTTTTTGGGAAAAACACTTAATGAAATTGCTGTTGACCCAAATACAAGTTTGTATTACAATTATAAAGGGAGATTACTTTGGTTTTACTGTTGCTGTTTCTTTTGTTCAGACTTGATATTATTGATTTATTTTTGTTCTCCTTTTAGAAATATATAGTTCGATTTCGTTTCTTTTTTGGGTTTTTAATAGAATTGTAGTTGGCTGTGGTTACCAGGTTAATCCTATTACTTTGTGATTATTGAAAATTATTATGGGCAAATCAAAAGATTATCATTTACTATTTCACACCTAAAGGACTTAAATGGTATTATAGTCAATTTTATTAAGTTTGTTCTACAACTATAAAGACGAAATCTAATAAATTAAATAAAATAATTACATTTGGATAAATTGTTTTGGGTCCGTAAGAAAACTTAATGAAATTAAAAGATTTTTTATGAAGTAAGAACTCAATTAGAACTAAACTAGAACTGAACTAGAACTGAACTAGAACTGAACTAGAACTGAACTAGAACTGAACTAGAACTGAACTAGAACTGAACTAGAACTGAACTAGAACTGAACTAGAACTGAACTAGAACTGAACTAGAACTGAACTAGAACTGAACTAGAACTGAACTAGAACTGAACTAGAACTGAACTAGAACTGAACTAGAACTGTACTAGAACTGAACTAGAACTGAACTAGAACTGAACTAGAACTGAACTTGAACTGAACTTGAACTGAACTAGAACTAAACTTGAACCGAACTAGAAAGTTATATTTAAATATTTTATTAAATTTAGAAATTCTATAAATATTAAAAAAAACTATGTTTGAGTTGGAGAACAGCAAAAAAGATGTAAATTAAACAGGTGTTTCTCATTCTGTTTCCAGGGGAATTCCCAGCAGCAATGCAGCGCGCGGGACTAGCACTTCATCGAATGTCTCAAAGTCATTATATCTTAGTGTACCTGTTAACGTACTTGTTTACCTTAGCATATGTCAGGCAATACACAAAGCTACCGGCTGTAGTGTGTCGTGGTCTAAAATCGGTGGTCATGTGATAGAAACAACCATACAATTGTTAGGATTTATGCTACTGACACTGATGGCTGGCATTTTCAAACTGTTAAGACAGCAAGCTAAAACAACAACAACAACGTACAGTTATAAAAACAATAAGAAATTTATAACAACAACAGCTGAGGCAGTGGTAGCAACAAAAGTGAATAAAAACAGTAGCAGTATAGATTCAACAACATGTTGTTATTACATGCAATTGCGCGAAAATTATCATATGGCACGTACAGTATTACAATCCACAACTAACACCACCTCCAGCAGCAACAGAATCAACACGAACACTTCAACAACAGCCATTGTTAAATCTACGTGTAAACGTCAATCATTGTCAGCGCCTTCACCATCTCCATCAACGTCGTTTCTATTGTCGTCGTCATCATCATTATCACCAGCATTATCTGCAGCATACACTCTGTCTTTCGCTGTAGATATTTGGTATTACCTATTGTATTCTAAAGAATATAATCTATTTAAAAAAGCAACATCAGCAACAGTTACAACAACAACAATACCAGCAGCAGCATCATCATTTTCATCTACCCCCTGCTTGTTAGACACTTGTTGTATTTCAACTCGCTGCTGTTGCAGTTGTATTTCAACTTCATGTTGTCGTTTAGCTGTTATTAAACGTTTTTCTTCATTTTCCTCAACTACTTCAGCATATTTCTGTGAATCCGATATAAGGTGAGTCCAATCTATGGCCTGTACAATACGATGATGTATGTTTAAATATCCTCGCGCTCCTTTTTATACTAGTATTCTTACTAACTAAATACTAAAACAAAAACTACTAACACTACCAAAATTAAATAAAATTTAAACAACAACATAAAAAGATAAACTAACACTACTACGACTAATATTAAAAAAAAACATCTAAAATATTAATAATAATATTAACAATAATTAAAGAAACTACTGAATCTTAGCTCATATAACAACATACTCGTAAATGTGTATTTCAAGAATCGAAAAAAAACCCAAATTATAAGAAAACTAGGAAATTTATATTAAAAAAAAAAAATTACAGAAAAAACCAAACTGAAAATAGCTTAATCTAAATTGTAATAAATTGTTCTAAATTTAAGTTTAACACCTTGTTTTTGGATGTTTTCTTTTGATACTTAAGGTTAGAGTTCCATTCGTATTTGAAATTCTTGTGATTTTTATGATTTAAGACTTTTTGAAAGTTTTAATATTTATTCATTTTATATTGAAATCTTTTTCTAAAATTTGATTTTGAATAATATTCATATTAAAATATTATTCAAAATCAGTTTAAAAGTTTCAAAAGCTTTTTAGCAATTATAGTTTTTTTGAAAGCTTCTCCTTCTATTAAAACTTTTCTTTTCTTTAGGTTTTGGACAAAATTTTAATATTTAGCTTAAAGCTGAAGCTGAAAACATTTCATCAATGAACTTTTTATATGAAATTCCTCGGCAATGAAAGTTTTTGAGAAAAAGTTTTTACCAATGAAAGTTTTTCAGAAAGATCGCTTTATCAATTAAAGCTTTCGGCAAAAACTTTTGACAATTACTCACATACTCTGTACTAATTAAGGTTTTCCTTAAGAAATATTTCAACGATCAATGAATGTTTTCAATAAAAATGTTTTCAAAAATAAAAGTTTTCAATGAAAAATTTTTACTTATAAACATTTTTATTGAATTCTCTTCACCAATGACTTTTTTTAATACTCTTCACCAGTGTTTTATATAGAAAACTGTTCAACAATTAAAGTTTTTCAATAGAAAACTGTTAGCCAATAAAAGTTTTTAAGAAAATTCTTCTCCAATAAAAGATTTCTTTAGAAAACTCTTCATCAATGAAAGTATTATATAGAAAATTTTTCACGAGAAAAAGTTATCTTAAACTCCTTATAAATAATAGTTTTCTATAGAAAACTCTTCACCAATAAAAGCTTTCTATACATTATCCTTCACCAATGAAACTTCTGTATAAAAAAAAAACTTTTATCGAAAACTCTTCACCAATTAAAGTTTCTATAGAACAGTCTTCACCAATAAAAGTATTCTATAGAATATCCATCATCAATGAAACTTCTGTATAGAAAACTCTTCAGCAATAATAGTTTTCAATAAAAAACATTTTCCAATGAAACTTCTGTAAAGAAAAATCATCATTAATAAATGCCTTCTATGAAAAACTCTTCACCAATAAATGTTTTCTATAGAAAATAGAAAACTCTTCACAAATGTGTGTTTTCTGTACCAGTAAAAGTTTTCTGTAAAAAGTTTTCACGACTGACAGTTTTCTATTGAAAACTCTTCACCATTGAAACATTTTGATAGAAAATGAGTAATGTTTTCTATAGAAAACTCTTCACCAATGAAAGATTTCTATAGAAAAAATAAAACTATATATTTGAATAAATTTCTGATTCTACCAAGAAGTGAAAGAAATACCATTTTATTACCACAGAACAATTAATATGGAACTCTCCTTATTTGATCAAATTTATACATTAAAAACAAACTTATTAACATTGATTTCAGGTTATGTTGTATAATAATAAGTACTTTTTACATAAATTGCATAAAAAATAAATGAAATCTATGAAAAAGCAAATAACTTATAAATTACATTAAAACAAACTATTTACATAAATATTTACATTAAATTCATTAGATACGAATGACTGAATATGAATAGAATGAGTGAAATGAATTAAGGAAAATGTAGAACTGAACTGAAGTGTATTTGTGTGAAAAATATAGAGAGAGTGAGAGAAAAAAATTGAATGTATGTGAGTGTATGAATAAATGAGTGTAAGTGATAAGTATAGAATAGAGATTTTGTACATAAACATGTCTTTTTTTGTTTTAAATTCTATATTTAAAATTTCCCTTAATTTATAATTGTAAATAATTGAAAATACATTATTTCTATTAAAACATACTATAGAAGTACTGTTGTATGTGTTGTAGTTTAAAACTAAATCTGTTGCCTATATTGCTTAATCTTAGAAAGTCATTAACAAAACTAAATACATAATAAAGAAAAAAACACATAAGTACATACACACACTTGAATATTAACATTATAATATAAATACAATTTATTTCAACCACAAATTTTTGTTATCTCTAATGTTGCAGTTATTATAAATACAAACGATTATGTGCTGCAACTAAAATTAAATGTAGCACAATGTTAAACAAACACAATCATTATTAAAGCAAATTAATAAAATGTATAAATTTCAGCAAACAAACATCTATGGATTTTAATTAACTACAAAATTCTATTATTATTATTGTTTTTTTTTATATTTTTCTGTTAATTAAACATTTTAGTTCTAAACCATAAAATATATAAAATTCTAGAATAGCAACAACAACAACAACATGTAATATGTGCAGGATTAAATGTCATTGTAATCAAATAAAATAAAATTTGAATTTGATTCTCTTAACAACTAAATAAAGTTTTATCTATTGTTTATGCCAGTCACGTTAAATATTTGTACATGTTTTCAATTGTTTGGTCAGTCAGTCATTTATTCATTTATTTACTCACTCATTATAAATAATTGGTTGACTTAGTTGTGGCAAATAAAGATTATTTTTGATAAATTATAATTAAATAATTAATACTTACTCATTTGTGTCTATTGGCGTTTGTATGAATATTATTTGATTTAAGGACTTTCAATGTTACCATTCACTTGTTGTTTTTTTTTTTTTTTTGTATCATACAATCGGATTTAGTTGTTAAACAAATATTTTTGTGGGTGATATCTGATTTGTTGTATTAATTCAAAAGTCTTGTTTCACTTGGCACCAATTATTATTATTTTTTTTTGATATAAATCCATAGAAGGCGTATGAGTGTTAAGATTATATTGTTTTATATGGAATTAAATATTAATCATACGTCATGTTTACTTATAGATATTGTGAAATAACTGATTAATTCTTGTTTTTTTTTTTTTTTCAAATAGAACAATATCATTCATTCTAATTAATAACCCGATGTATTTGTTGTTTTATTATTTCTAAATTTGCCTTTTGGTTATAAAACTCTGATTTAAATCAATTATTTGTGTATTTCATATTAATTTAAAGACTAATAAATAATTTGTATATGTTTGTTGACAAGAAATTGTTAAAAATTTTTTTAGTTACTTGTACTTATGTAGTTTTGTGAAATTTATTCTCCTAATGTCTTCTTTTGCTTTCAAAAATATTTAAAAAATATTGAAATATTTCAATTGAATTTGGTAAATGTTCTGTTTTGTGTTAATGTTCTTTTTTAGTTTCTTACTAAAAGATGTTTTGTTGGTTAAACAACAAAGAGCTATTTTTTATACAAATAAACGATTTTTGAAAAACCCCTTGTATTTAAAATCAAAATGCTTTGTTGTGAAGCAAATTTAAGAATAGAAAAGTTTTTTTTAAAGCTCTTTTAAAGCTTTGTTATGAAGCAAATTTAAGAAAAGAACCGTTTTTTAAAAAAAGTTTTTTTTTTGGGTTTTTCTTGGTTTATTCATAAGCTATCTTTTATAAAATTAAAAGCTTTTGAAAAAGCTCTTGTTTTTAAAAACAAAATGCTTTATTGTAAAGCAAAAGTGTTTTTAACAGCCCTTTTTGGGTTTTTGTTAAAAAATTAATTTTGATTAAAAACATTTTTGAAATCAATCTAAAAAAAACTTTTTTTCAAAAGCTCTGTTTGTAAACAAATTTATAGAAGAGATAATTTTCTTCAAAAGGCCGGTTTTGAAGAAAAATTTGAAGAAGCTTTTTTAGTTATATAGATTTTGATTAAAATGCCAGTTTTGTTGAAAATTTTCATTTTTGAAAAAAACTATTTTTCAGCTTTTCTGAAAACGTTTTGAATTTGTTTCAATTAATCTAAAAAAATACTTTTTTCAAAAGCTCTGGTAGTAAACAATTTAATAGAAGACATTATTTTCCTAAAAAGCTGGTTTTGTGTAACAAATTTGAAAAAGCTTTTTTGGAAGTATAAATTTTGATTAAAAAGCTTTTTTTATTAAAAAGCCAATTTTAGCGAAAATGTAAAATACAATTTTTTTGGAAAAAGAAATTATTCTGAAGGAAGATTTTCAAACCCCTTTCTCTTTTCATAAAACTATTTTTTCTTAAAAAAAGCTTTTTTAAAGACACTTTTTGTGGATTATGTATTTTTGAAAATTATAAATTTATATGAAAATCAGTTTTTCTTTTTTGAAAAAAAAGCTTTTATAAATATAGTTTTTCCATGTTCTACAGTGAAGACTATTGTTTTTAAACACAGACGCTTTTTATATCAATAAATTTTAAAAATATGTTTTTTTTCAAAGCAAGTTAAAAAAGCTTTATGTATATAATAGAGCTTTTTAGATATTTTTGTGCAACTACTTTAATGTAAAATGATTTTCAAAACTTCTTTATTTCTAGAGAACACCTTTTGTTAAAAGTGTTTTTTTTACTTTTTCTGAAAAGTATATAAAGGTTTTCAATTATTTTTTTCCAAAGATTTTTATAAAATTTGCAAAAATTAAATTAATATAATAAAAAGACTTTGAAAAGGTTAGTAATGCCTAAACAAATTGAACGACTGCCAAGTAAAGATTAAGTAAATTGATTTTGAAACTTTTTGTTCTGAAACAGACATTATTATTTAACACACACGATTGCTTTAACCCAAAAACTCATATTAAAACTGACAAAAACATTTTACTTTTACACAAATTTTCCTTAAAAAAAAAACAAATTAACATTGTTGTTTAAAAATAGGACAACAGCAGCCGACAAATTCGTAGAAAATATACTTTTTACAAAAGTTTTTTTTATGCAAAAGTGATGATGTAAATCTTTTTTTTTTAATTATTTTCTCAGGATTTTAATTCAATAAAATATACTTTGAACTTTATAATCAAATAAAGTTCATATGTTCAATTGAAATTGACATTTAAGAGTTGTGGGTTGTATGTGTGTAAGTGTGTATGAATTAGTCTAGGAGATTTATTGCAAAATTTTCACACAAAAATATTTTGTTTTTTTTTTGTTTCGATTTTAATGTAAATTTTTGGGTTAACCTTTAACAAGTTAAATATTTATTATGATATTTATACTGCAGGTATAGTTAATAAATTTTGTTTGCTCTTTCGTTTGTTATTAATTGGTATTTTATGTGCATATGTATGTTTCATACAAATATTTATTTAATAAAATATTATTTTTTGCCAAGCTACGACTTACTTACACATTTTTATAATCTCTGACATTACATTTTACTTGAACTATGACCTTTGAAAACTAATTTTCGTTAGAGCATAGTATTTATCATGCATAAACTAAGATGTTTGTATAAGTGTGTGAATGTGTGTGTTTATTTGGTGAAACCCAGCAGTTTGGTGGGACAGACCCGAACTAGCTATTTAATATATTAATAAGGTTGACCTCTGGACAGTCGAAACGTACAGGGGTGACTTGATATTTAAACATGTGTTTGTTTAACGATTACGAAAGGGCAGACAAAAGGAACAATAAAGTGATGATTATCTTTACCTTAGTTTACAAAGAGTAAATCCGTGACGAAAGTCGAATTAGAGACAGCCTGGTGGTTTGACCTTGTCTTATTTCGGTTGCATTGACTCTTTGACGAACTGCTGAGAAAGCTTCAAATGTATGTGTGATAGAACTATAGATTTGCACAAAATATTCTTTTTTTAAAAAACCTCTTTTTTGGGAAAAAGCTGTTTTCTGAAAAAAGTTATTTTAGAATGAGTTTTTTGCACAAAAGTTCCATTGTTGGAAAAAGCTTCGTTTTTTTGTGAAACAGATCTTTTTTGTTTTTTTAAACGCTTTTCTTTAAAAAGGCTCCATCTAGAAAAAGCCATTTTCTGAAAAAAGTTATTTTACAATAGGTTTTTTTTTTAAATAATTCTTCATTAAAAAAGCTTTCTTTTTTTTGGAAAAAATCTCTTTTCTGTGGAAAAAAGCTCTTTTTTAAGGTAAGGTAAAAAATTGTTAACATTTTTTCTTTAAATAGGCTTTTTTGTGAAAAAGAGTTTTTGAAAAAAGCTTTCTTTTGTAATTTGTTTGCAATAAAACTCCTTTTGAGAAAAGTTATTTTAGAATAATTTTTTTTAAGTTACGTTTGTATTAAACACTTTAAAGAAACATTTTCTATAAAAAAGTTTTTGGAAAAAAGCTCTTTTGTTAAATTATAAAATGTCTTTCTTGTGTAAAAAAGCTCTTTTTGTAAAAAAGAGCTTTTTTAACAATTTTTCTCAATCAACCAAATAAATATGATAAAATATTGTATAAAAAGGATACCTTCCCCTTAACTAAAATTGCTGGTATATTTGCGTACTATGTCTTTGTTCTTACAAGTGTTTGTGTAGGTGGCAAACAAAGGTCACATAACGTTTGTAGTCATAATCAAATTTTCTCCAGTAAACATATAGTATAATCTATTTTACTCTCTATATATGTTTTACGAAATATTTGGCCTTCATCTTTAGACTTGATGAAAATTCAGGCAACAGCAAATGTTATTGTGCTTTACTGCAGCTGCTATTTTCGAAAGGAATTGTTTAAATTTATTTAGTTTAACAAAAACACAAAAATCAATTATTTTTTCATATTTTGCTTATTTCTTAAATTTTAATTTATATCATGCATAAATAAATAATTTGCATTTTCTATAAAGTTTACTTAAGAAATGTTCAACAACAACACTTTTATAATACCAATAAAGTACCAAGAAGTTTATTAGAATTGCCAAAAATTTGTGGTTGTTTTCTGTTGTTTATTTGTTAAGTTTATTTTATTATACGTAAAAAGACTTTTTGCAGTTTAAAAGAAGTAGTAGAAGATGAAGAAGAAAATGTTTAATATTTTCCTATACAACTATGAAAAAAAGGCTTAAATATTTTTGTAATTTATTTTCAAATATTTTTTGCTATGTGACTATAGAATTTATTTTGTTATGCATAGTTTTAAAATTCTAAAATATTCGGTCATTTAAAATATATTTTAAAAGAAGAAAAGTGAGAAAACTTTTGTTAAAATATATAAAGAATTTATTAAAAGTTTGTTATAATAAATTTGTAATATATTTCCATTTAAATTGTAGACGTTTTTTATTGTGTAAATTAAGTTGAAAACATTTAAAAGTAAAAATGTTTTTAAACATAATTGAATTTGGGTTAAATTTTTTGTTTATTATTATTTTAAAGTGTTCTTTTTCTTTGATATTATTGTTGTTTTTTAATTTTCCTTTATATTTTCCAATTAATTTTTAGTTTTTTGTTTGTTGTTTTATTTAAAACAATTTAAATGTTTTTTTTTTTCATTTTTAAATTATTTTTTAAATTTTGTTGCATTTTATCTTCCATTTTTGGTTTATTTTAACTTAATCTGTGATTTATTCGCCACTGACCATTTTTGTTTTAATCCGACAAGGCGTATTAGTAATATTTTCATGTTAAAATAAATAAATATTAATCATTCGCCATGACAGCTTTAATTTTGTTCCAAAAGCATATTTCTATAATTTTTTTTATATTAAATAATATATTGTACTGCAGATAATGAATGAACAAAGAGATAATAATATACTAGTTGAAATAAAATGCGGCAAATTTTTATAGAGCACAGTGGTCTAAAAAGAAGAATAATAAATATTTGTAGTTTTTACCAATAAATTTACTAAATTACTTGACCGCATTTATTTATCTAATGTCTAGTCTATGTTTTAGTAAATGAACTAGTCTATAGACTAACCTGTGGGTAAATATACTTGTTTTCTATGAACTAGTGCATAGAATTGTCTATGGATAAATTCATTAGTTACACTAGTTCATGAATGAGTCTATCGTCTTTACTTTAATTTACATTAAAATAATTTTACTTGTCTATAAAATAATAATAAAACTAGTGTCATGACTACTTAGTATGTCGACTTATATATCGATTAGTTTACGAACTAGTCTCTGGACTACAGAAACTAATCTGCTACGAACTAGATCATAAACGAGTCTGTTGTATATGAACAAGTCTAATGATTTGATGTTGGACTTATCTATTGACTTATCTATGGAAAAGAATATTATCTTTGCTATTGATTAGTTTATTGACCATTCCATCATTTAAATGATCTAAGAATCAATACATTGATTCATAGATTGATTGACCTTAAAACTGATCTAATAACCAGTCTATAAACTTTCCTATTGATTTGTATATGAACAAGTCTATTACTACTCTTTGAACAAGTTTATCTTATTGACCAAAGATTAGTAAATTTATTTCTTTACGGAATTGTCAAGAGACTTATCTATTGATTTGTCTATTAACTAATCTATTGAGTTATCTATAGGCTTGTTTCTTGACTTGATTACGAGTATGAGTACTTCTATATGAGCTAGATTATTGACTCTATAGACTAGTTTATTATCTAGCCTATTGACTAGTCTGGGAAAGTGTCTACAAAATTGCCCATTGACTAGTCTATGATATAATCATGTTATATACTGTCTACTAGCTAATACTCAAGAATCTATTAACTAGTCCTTGAGCAAGCCTATCATCTTGATCATAGACTGAATTTTTTTTGAATTAGTCAAATTATTTATTTGTGGAATTATCTAGAGACTTATCTAGTCTAAAAACTTATTTACCGACATATCTTTAATGTAGTTCATTGAATTGTCTATGAGTAGATCGTTTTACTTTTCTGTGAGCTGGACTGTTGACTGTCTATAAACTTGTTCATCAATTGACTAAAAAGTTCTGTACATGAGAAAAAGTACTTAACAAAGAACATAAGACTATTTACCATACGTTGGTGTTAAAAATGTGGCATACTTTATGGCGAAAAGAAAAATATTTATTTGTGAAGAAGTGGTTTTCTAGTATGAAGTTAAAGTAAAATTTCAAATGTTTCCATTACACCTCAAAGAGTTTTTGAAAAAAAAAATTTCAAGAATTTTTATTGTTATTGCTTCATTTCCTTTTAAACTTAAGGCTTTTTCCTTAAATTTAACACGATTATATACTTTAAAATGCGGCATACTTTAAAGTAATAAAGAAAATTATAAATATAGAAAGCAGTGAGGTATTTATACAAATTTGTGCTACAGTGTTTTCATTTAAATTTTTTTTTTTTTTTTATTTAAAATAATTTTTTTCTAATGATTATAAGAACTTCCTGTTAAAATGTGTTTCATTTGCATAACTTTAAATTAAAAAATCATTCCTTAAGCTAAAACTATAGAAATAAATGTAAAAAAGAGCCGGTCTCCTTTAATTTCTTGTATAGAAAAAAAACCTTTTTTTACTAAAAAATAAAAACGGAAAATATATAAAACAATCTCCATTAACTAAAACCAAATTACTAAATAAATAAATCGCAAAAAAAAGAAAACAAATAAAAATAAATAGCTCTAAATATAAAAAAAACAAAATAACTTAATTGACAAACAAACAGACAGACATGAAAATTAAAATCCCAAAAAAAACCAATACACACATAGACTCATAAAATCTCTGCTACATTAATGTTTGTTAAATAATAGAAAATAGAAATAAAAAAAAAAACTTAGATAAATAATAAAAATTATATGAAAAATAAACAAAAAATTAAAACAAAGTTCATTTAAAAGGTCAGTTTAGTTCAAATGAAATAAATATACATATATATGCATAAACACACATTCCCCAGTGTAAAAAAGGCAACTAAAAATATGCAATACCATAAAAATGCTTAACAAACAGATATGTATACTTCTTGGTATTCTTTTAAAATTTACTTATAAAAATAAGTAATTAGATATTTTTATTCATTACTTAAACAAATACATTTATAAATATGAATTTTTAGCTTATTACCGCTAAAAAGGTCATAAATTCATGTTATGTTTAGTTAATGGTTGTGCGTCTTCGCTAAAGGATTTCATTAATATCCAAAGGTATAAAGTAGTATTTTTAGTTGAGCAACAACTGCCTTAATGCACTGGGGAGTTTATTTTTAGGTTACAAAAAAAAAACAACTATTTTGTGGAATGATTTATGTATAAATTATAACAGCAACAGCAAACAATATAATAAATGATATAAAAATATAAGATTTTCTTAAATAGATAAAAATGATCAAATATGAAAACGAAAAGTTACGTAAAAAAAAGAGAAGAAAAATCCATAAATAAATAAAAGAAAAAAATTAAATGGTAAAATGAAGACATGACAAGATGATAATTTAAGATTACTTATATTATTATAATAATAAGAGATGACAGTAATTTAATTAATTATAAGAGATCTAAAAACATAGATAGAATTCATATTTATTATTTATGTATGTATGTGTGTATATAAAATATAATTAAGAAAAAAAGGTAAAGGAAATGAGAGAAAAGAACAAGCAAACATATTGAGGTAAAGTGACAAATATGAAATTTTTCTATTTCAAAAAAAAAAAAACAGTTTTCTTTAAGCCGATAGACGCCTTAAATTATGCTATATTTTTAAGCATATGGTTCATGTACGCTTAAGAATTTTGGCTTTAATAGTTTACTGACATATCCAAGTAATAGACAAGTCTATGGAGAAGGCTAACGACAAGTCAATTTATAAACCTATAGACTAGCACAAAGCTAATGTCAAGTCTATTAACAATTCTGTGTACTAGGCTATAAACTTCAGTTCAGTTTACTAGTCTTTTGAAATTGACAATTTTTTTTGACAGAAGAACTTGTCTATTGAATAAGAACTCGTCTATTGACTATTTGTCTGACATTTCTATAAACAATTCTATGGTTTAGCCTATCGAATAGCCTATAAACTAATCGTCGTTCAAGTCTAGTGATCTGTTTATAGCAGGTTAAGCAATCTTTTAACAAATATATGGATTATTAGTGAAAGTGTATATAATACAGATAATTACTTAATATATATAGAGATTACAAAGATATATAGTCTAAATATTTAATTTTTTTTCAAAATAAATAAATTTTCTGCCTAAAATTATGCAACATTTTTTCTTGTATAAATAAATTTCTGGAATATTCTCGAAAATTTTTAAATTTAAAACTTATTATTTATATTTTAATAATAAATTGTATAATTGTTATAGCACAGTACAAAAAATTTAAACTTTTCTAATTTTGTCTATTTGAAAGGGAGCTTTGTTTGCTTCATTATATGAAAAATCGTGGGATATTCTTAATTGTATAACTTAATTTGTATAAATGTCCAAAAGTATGCAACATATTTTCTTTTAGTTTACCTTCTTTTAAAATATGAAAACGAATTCCAGGAATATTCTCGAAAATCTTTAAAATAAAACATTGTTGTTTGTATTTTAATCGTAATGGAGTTCGATTGTTCGATTGTATGACGCTGTTTACAAGAAATGCTATTCTTTGTTTGTCTGTTTGTAGTAGAGCTTTGCTTGCTTTCCAATATTTACTCCTGGAATATTCTCGAAAATTTTTTAAAGTTTTTATTTTTATTATAATGTTATTAATTTGATTACAAAAATTTCTAATTTTATTCTATAAGCAAACAATGATTTCTGAAAAAAACTACAATAACCTTTATCTTGAGAAAAATGTCAATGGAAATATTTTATCATTATATTTAATAAGTCAACAATTTCTTACCTTTTTGTAGGAGTTTTTTAGTTTACGGAACATAAAATTGAGAGAAATTTCAGATGCTCACTGTTTTTTGGCGATATGGATGAGTGTTTATTAATGGGTTATTTTCAATTAAACTTTTAGTCTTAATTCGCCTCCGAGGTCATGTTACCTTGATGCAAGACCTTGCTGTTATTGAAATTTCGAGGAAAAGAGGGGCAACCAGTATTTCTAGTCTGTCGTTACTAAAAACTGGTGAAGTCCAGTAAACTACATATACTGGTATTACGGGTGGTCAGTTTCCGCAGGATCCACGTAGTGGATGTAGTTTAAACCCAACAAATACTGGGTCTTGTTAGCCCACATACCTAGAATGATTTAGTTGGATAAATAAAAAGATGGATGAAAGGCATCATATAACCCGTCTGCGTTTTTGATGTTTTTTGCATCTTGAAAGTTAAGCAACGGAGCAGCAATGGTCAGAGATTAGATAGTTAATTACTTTAGCAAAGTGCACGTATAGTAGTAAATTGATACCGGTGCGTATGAATCACAATGGGGTGGAGGCGAGTAGTCACAAAAGCTCATCCAGCTGAAAAAGATTACCGAGATATAAGACCAACACGGAAGGTATTCACGTAGAGCAATTCGATATTCATTTGTTATCCTTGCATTCTAGAAAGTTTTGTTTAAAGTGCTTTCTGGGTAAAGAAATGGCTACAGTTTCAAAGTTTAAACTGATTGAACTTTGTTTTCATTAAAAGAAAAGGGTTAAGTAATGATATAACCTTAATATTAATTACTTAATGTATAATCAAGAATATGTAAGTATGTATGTTTTGTGTATATATTTAAGTGAATGTAATAAAATGTGTAGGTGCTAAACACCAAATAGATTAACTACAGAGTTTCGATTTTATTTATAGGAGTTTTAAAAATGTCTTTCAATATATAAAAATATATAAAAATCATTTTATATATAAAAAAAATTATATATAAAATGATTTGTAAAACCTTTTAACCATCTTTTAGTCCTTTTTTGATAGAAACTCCATGATATCCTTAAAAATAAATAACAATATGATCTACTAGTGAATTAAAACAATTTATTTCTATTTCTCTATTATACTGAGATAATTTATTTGGAAATTAGTGTCAACATCCCTGATATGTTTGCTTGTTGTTGTTTTTTTTTCATAAATTATTTACCTTATATACACATTATAAATACATAAATTTACATACATAATGTATATATGTTTATACATATTTATAAATAAATATTTATATAGTATATAAACTAAAAATTATCTAACGTTAAACATTAATATCCTTATTCATAGAATAATTTTATTTTATAAAATGGTTTATTAAAGAAAAATTCTATATGATTTATAAATTATTTATAAAATAAAATTGTGTTTATGAATAAGGGTGTAAATATGTAATTTTATTATTATCTTTGCCTTTTTTTTGTTTTTTTGGTCTGTTTAATTCATATTGTTGCCGATTTGTTATTAAGTAAATCACATTTATACATGATTTTCATATACTCGTATATACATGAAAACAAATAATACACATACATTGACAAAATTATAATTAATGAGTTAAATGTACTAAATTGACTATAACAATTATTATACACTCGTAATTCCATTGTAATTTTAGTCAATTTGCAAACAAAAAAAAAAGTTTTCATGTTTTTCTCTTGTTGATATTTTATAACTAAATGACTTTGTGCATTTGTACACTTAGAGAAAAGCTATGATTAAATATGGTTGCACTTATTATTATGAGTTTATTGTTATGATTTTAATTATACTATTATCACTGTAATTACAATAGTTATTGAATTTCTTTGAAAACATGTTAGAATATTTGTTGTTACCATATTTGATTACATTTTTCTCGCAGTGTTAATACACCAAAACATAAATATGTGTGTATAAGTAAATTTTTGCAAATTTTGTTTAATATGTAATTGAAGTGTTTATTAAAAAATGTTATTTCATGGTAAAAAAGGAGATCATTAAAAAGATTCATAAAAAAAATTCATATTTATTTTAAAACTTAAAGTATTTTTTAATGGCACCGGAGGCCACAGGTAAGCTAGTAGTTAGTCTTCTAGTCTGGTAGACAAGAGCTGGTGGATTCGATTTCCACCTGAGGCACTGGTTAAGGAGTAAACTATAGGTACTATAGAGGCCTAGGTTTGTCCTTCTTTTAAACTAACTAACTAGTGTTTCGAAACCAATAATAATGAAAAATCAAATAATTAACTCTTCTGTCACTTTCAGTTAGGTAATGTCTCGAATTTTCTCTAACTAGATCATCTAAGACTTCATTATCTTGTATGATGTATTATTTTCCTAATTTTCATCTTTTTTATACACTGAAAAAAATCCATGCCTATTATATACGAAAAATGTCGTACATTGTTATGTAAGTTAAATATGGTAAAATTTAAGAAAAATTAATTTATTCAAACATTTTTGTTCGTTTTAAAATAAATTTTCTAATTTTAGTTTAAAATTATTCTCCACACGAATTTTCAATTTTTTATGAAAATAATTCGTGAATAATATTATACTTTTTCTTAAATTTTGTGAAAATGTTGTAGTTTTATTTAATCATAATATAATTAATATCATTATGTTTAATTTCGCTAAAATTTAAGAAAAAAAATATTACGAAAGGTTTTCGTACTATTTTTTCGTTTCGTAGAAAAAGGGTTTTATTAAATAATATTTCGTATTATACACGAAATTTTTGTAAATATTACGAAAATAGAATTTACGAATTTTTTTTTCGTAAAGTTGAGCATGGATTATTTTCAGTGTAGTTACAAATCGTTTATTTAGTTTTTAAGTTTTTTTTCGAGAATATTCCTAGTATTTATATTTTGCAAAGAGAAATTTTATTTTTTTAATACACTTGTTGAAGAAAAATTTAAATCTTTCTAAATTATTCGAGAATATTCCAGGAATTTTTCGCTCAGTTTAAAAAAATGCTCGAAAATTTACTAATTACAAATCACATTTTCATAATAATAATTTATGTATTCAAAGTAAAATTTTTAAAATTTTATTTTGAGAATTTTATCTTTCATAACTGAATTTATATTTCGCAAAATATAAATTTTAACTTTTTTTAATATAAAAATTATAAACATAACTTATTTGTTTAAGAAAAAATTTAAACTTTAGTTTTTGTAAATTATTCGAGAATGTTCTAAAAATATTTTTTTTTAGAAAAAATTTTCATTTTTAGTTTTTGTAAATTATTCGTGAATATTCCCCGAATTTTTTCGCTCTCTTTTAATTTTTATCAGAATTACATATATATGTTTTTTTTCAATTGTATAATATTTTAAGAATGGCATGAGCATTTTAGTTTAAAAAACATTTATTTAAACAAATGAATTTAAATTAGAATGAAAAATTCAAATTAATTTTATAAACTGAATACATATTTTTTAAATTACATTAACTTTAATTTTTTGCATTTACCAAGAAGGTCTTTTTTTATAATATAAATATATGTATATTTTTAATTTAAATAACTTTTTCCCATCATAATGGATTAACTTTAAATAAAAGAAAATCCCTTGACATTAATTTGATTAAACTGAAGTGTGTCAATAAATTTAATGATAAAAACGTCGTTATTATATAAACTTATGGTTTAGTTTTATATGAACTAAATAACAAGTACTTTTAGTTCCCTTTAGAATTGAAAAAATTTTTATATTTGCAAGAATATACATTGCTTCTGATTGGTTTTAACTGAAAACGTTTAACAAAATTACTTTGCAGTCATTGCCACAATATCGGAAAAATAAAAAAAAACATTAGAGAAAATTATACATGAATATTAAATTTTCTCAATGACACCCACACACAGACACACATTTAGTTTCTCTATTTCCTTTTAGGCCTAAATTATTCTTAACATCGCTCATTTGCCTAAGATTTTAATTATTCATTGAATTAATTGAAAAGATGTTGGGTGACATTGTATTTTGAGTTCTATTTAATTGTATTAATATGCATAATTATTAATTAAAATCTATGTATGTGTGTGTGTGTAGGAGGTGTATGTGATTTAATATTGATTATTGGCCCTCCCGGATGTATGAGTATTTTTCTTGTAATACATTAAATTAAATATCAATCATACGCTTCAGTGTACAATTGTTAATGTCAAGAAGGAAACTGTAAATAAAAAAATTGTTTTTTTTCTTCGTGTGTTTATTTTAATGGTTATAATATGTTAATGTTTAAGTTCGTTGTTTTTTTTTTTTGTTATCGGGAACAGAAAAAACATCTGCCACTTTAAAAAGTAGTTGTTGTGCGGGAAAACAATTAAAATAAAATTAAAAAAAACTGCAAAAAGTAAAATGAAATAATTTGATGAAAATATGTAAAGCTTAAGAAAACATTTAAGTGGGTTTAATTGTAGTCGAACATATTTTAGGTTTTGTATAACTTTTAAGTTTAAAGATGAAAAATGCGGAGCTGTATTATTCTTCTTTTCAAAATTAATTTTCTAAATTGCCAATTGATTTTTCCCGATTAATATAAACAGATTTAATTGAATAAATCTGCGTATACTATCAGGATGAAAATCCGTCAAAAATGTTTTTTAAAATTCGTATCCTTAAAAATCTATTAAAATGTTCAATATTATTTTTTCAAAAAAAAAAGAAAAAATGTTGAAAGATTTTTTATACATTTTTTAATCCTGCCAATATAAACTAAAAATAACACAAAATATTTTACAACTATTTTTTTTTGTTTGACATCGAATTTGGCATTGTTTGATCAGTAAAAGTATTTTAAAATATTTTTTGAAAAATGTACTTTTTAAAACTTTGAAGTCCTTTTGAAAGGACACAGGATTACGAAATGAAAAACTAGAAAAGCAGATTTTTTCCATTAAATTTATATATTCAGAGGTATATCATTCAGTTCGTGTCTAATTTTGAGTGTCGGACGGTGTAATAGTTGAACATTAGAAGAATTTTTACAATAAAGCGTTTTATTTATAAATAATTTGAAATTATTAATAAATGATAAAATTGACGTCTTCTGTATTTGTTTTAACATTTTTCTTAAATATTCTATTAATTTCAATTGTCTACGCAATAATAAATGTCTTCGCTATGAACTGGATATGAACATAATTGAAATTAAATTGTCATAAGAATAATTTTATTAAACGAAAGTTAAAATTTTTGGATTCTAATCACTTTTTCAAAGAATATTCCAAGAACTTACTATTTATGCGAATAAAAATGAAGCATACTTTAAGGTCATAATAAAACTACATACATTTTTATATGAAACTTCCCATTTGGTATAATAATTGTATGATTTTATATAAATTCCATTACATATTTTTATTAATTCAAACTAATATTCCACCAAAAAATTATATTTTATTATTTAAACAAAATGGCCAGTAATTTAGGGGGTTTTAAACCCAAACTCTGAAATACCCTTTTAAAATAAAATAAAATTTAATTATTTTAGGCATTTTTTTTAATCCAAAAATTTGTTAAATTTTGTGTAATTTTCTGCTAAATTATTTGCAAATTTTTATTAAATTTAATAATAAAAATATTTAAATTATTTTAAAAATTTTGGCTTTAGGAATCTGAATATGAAAAAACTAATATAATAAATGAATTTAAATTTAAATAAATACAAAAATTTACAACAGAATAAAAAAATTATATAAATGTAATATATTTTTATTGAAGGAAATTAAATTGCAAAATAAATTTAAAAGGAAATTTTATGAAGGAAAATAAAATTTAACAAAATATACAATATAAAGAGAGATGCTCAATTGTTTAAATATGTTTAAGAAAGACCTTTAAATTGTTTTTTTCTTTAATTTTTTTTATAACAAATATTCCCATTTTAATGATATTATTAATTAAATATAAATAAATTAATTTCAATAAATTATTAACAATATTATTTTTGATTTTAAGCATTGTGCTGCTGTTTTAATTGTAAAACATTTTAATTATGTATAAATCAATCAGTTTGAAAAAAATGACAAATTGTAAATTAAATTGTATGTATAGTTGTAGTTAAATATTTATAAAATAAATAAGCTATTAAAGAAAATTATGAAAAAAACATATTTTAAATAAATAAAACATAAAATTTAATATACTCTCTAACACACTCACACAAATACATTAAAAAAAACAAACAAACAACATTAACATTAAACAAAACCCTTGTAAATTATTATATAATTATTATTAAAAGTGAAAGAAATAGATAAAAATATAAAAAATCTATAAATAAACAAGTATATATTATAATTATTATATTATTGTACAATTATACTGATTACAATTAATTAAACTATAGAAAAAGAAAAACCGAAAAAAAACTATGCATTTAAAATTAAATAAAACAAAGTTTAAATAAAAGAAAGAAAAAAACTAAATTTAAATAAAACCTAAATAAATAAAATTATTCTGAAATGTTATTAATGGCTTAATTAAATGAAAGAAATAATTAAAATAACAAAAAACTAAAATAAATATACTCCACAAAGAAAAATTCACAAAAAACACAAAAACAATAAAAAAATTAAAAACCAAATCAATGAATGTTTCAGCAAGTTGATAAAGATCTAATCAGTTAAAGATAAAATAAAAAATTAAATAAAAAACAATTTCGAATTCACCTACAACTTCATAACAACAATAAGAAAAAAAAAACAGAAGAAATTAATAAAATAAAAAAACAAAATGTTTAATTAAACTAAAAATAATTAATAAAAAATGCTAAATAAGTTTAAAGAAAAAAATATAATTATAAAACAAAACAAAATAAACGAGTATGTTTCAATTATTGTAATTTAAATAAGTTTCCATAACACATACACACACACACAACAAAAAAACACAAAATATTGAAAAATATTAAAAAAAAAAATAAATAAAAATCAACATAAAAAAACTGAAAGCAAGTAAATTTAAATATAAAAAAATCTTCAACAAAGAGTAAAAATAAATTAAAAAAAATATGTTAAATTTATTAAAAACAATAAAATAAAGAATGAGAAAGAAACAAAAAAAATTAAGAAAAAAATCTAATAAAAAAAAATAATATAAAGAAATGTTACTACATCCAGTGTTTTATTTCAAAATTTATCGACGTGTTTATTTTCCAGCAGTACGATTGATTTGTTTGCTCTTTTAGTTCCATGAATCTTATGAATGCGTTCATAAATTCTATTTATACATATGAAAACAATACTTATTTTTACAAGTTTTTATATTTTCCAAACATTTTTCTTAAAGCTTGTGTTCGTAAGTATGTTTATGAATATGTTACATTTTATTGCTGCTGAAGAACAAGTAAATAACAAATCTTTATTTATTGTTGTGTATTAAACTGTTGTTGCTTTACTTTGTTTCTTTTGTTTTAATACGCCAAAGAAAGAAAGTAAGTAGAAAAAACATATAAAATTTCTTATTTATAACTAATAATTTTCGTTAGATTTACTTGAGATTATGTTTGCTTAAGTGAACTTCAAACACTGTGGATTGTATTTTTCTAAGGTTTTGATTTATTCAAACACGCATCCCTTCCAAAAATTAACATTGTTTTTCTAATCAGCATAAGTTTAAGATTTGAAAAGGAAATAGAACTGAACTAGAACTGGACTAGAACTGAACTAGAACTGAACTAGAACTGAACTAGAACTGAACAAGAACTGAACTAGAACTGAACTAGAACTGAACTAGAACTGAACTAGAACTGAACTAGAACTGAACTAGAACTGAACTAGAACTGAACTAGAACTGAACTAGAACTGAACTAGAACTGAACTAGAACTGAACTAGAACTGAACTAGAACTGAACTAGAACTAAACTAGAACTGAACTAGAACTGAACTAGAACTGAACTAGACCTAGAACTGAACTGAACTAGAACTGAACTAGAACTGAACTAGAACTGAACTAGAATTGAACTAGAACTGAACTAGAACTGAACTAGAACTGAATCTAGAACTGAACTAGAACTGAACTAGAACTGAATCTAGAACTGGAACTGATCAGGAAGAGTGAAGAGGAAGTGGCTATAAAAAATGCTTTTATAAAAGCAATTTAAAGCCAAAAAATAACTTAATTAGCTCATAACCGTAACAATTTAATTCAGCAGAGAAATAATTTGAAAGTTTTTTCCAATATCATAAATAGCATAATGAAGCTAACTAAAATAATAAATGCAATAACATTATTCGTAAATTCCATCATTTACACCAGAGTATTTACCACATACCCAAGTCATTGTTTATTTATAAATTTGTTTCATTTATTTTCACTAAATTTATGTTCATTTTCGAAGGCTAATTCTCTGGACAACTATTAGAGAGATTACATGTTAAGTTAAGACTATTCCTAGAAAAAAAATTAATATATTCTCTGACACTAAATTGTCTTTTGCTCAACTCTTAAGAGTAAACAATTTATTTTTAGTCTTAAACATTAATAAGCACATAAGGAAATTGTATATTACACATTAGCTAAAAGTTTTATTAAGTAAATAACACACACACAACACCATATAGCCTTACAAACTTATTCAAGGACCTTTACTCAACTTTAAACTTTATTTAACGACTTTTTGATAATGTTTCTTTTTATGTTGATGCTTCCTTTCAACTTTTACTTTAAAATCTTAAAGTGCTTAAGGGTTTTTTTTTGTATTTTCTGAATTTCAAACATTTTTGGAAAATCATAAAATGTCAATCACATGGTGCGTATGATTAATTTGTTTTTAATTAGTTTAACAAGCAAACATACGTTTGCCATTCGCTACTCTTAATATATTTTAAGCGTTTATTTCTACACACTTAATCGTTAGAAACAATTTGTTGGCTGATTGGCTAAATGTTTGTTGGTTGACTGGTTATATGTTCTTTAAATTTAATTGGTTATTAAACAGTTGGTATTTTTTTATTTAGTTGTTTGTACTTTTTCTTTCCGTCTAAAATCATTGAAAGAATTAATATCAATAGCCGTAGTCAAATAATAAAATTATGTTTTATTTTTTAGAAGTATAATTTTTTAGATTAATTTAATTCATACACTTTGTATGTATTCAAACAGTTTCTAGTATTATATTCTAGTCACAACTAGACCTAGTTTTGAACTCAAACAGGTATTCGATCATGTTGAATAAGGGCTTATTAATAGAAATTTATAATAAAGAGTTTATGCTTAACTAAAATGATGAAATTTAATAAACAAATTGATACAAATATTAAAAGATATTGCACTATGGGTTGGGTTAGTATAAAATCTAGCAAATTTATATTTTTTGTGAACTATAAAATACGATTATGAGAACTACCTAGCAATAACTTTCATTACTATGTAAGAGGTTAAAATGCTAGTTCACTTCTAGTTTAGTTCAAGTTTAGTTCTAGTTCAGTTCTAATTCAGTTCAAGTTCAGTATTTACTTCTGTTCTAGTTCAGTTTTAGTTTAGTCCTAGTTCAGTTCTAGTTCAATTCTAGTTCAGTTCTAGTTCAGTTCTAGTTCAGTTCTAGTTCAGTTCTAGTTCAGTTCTAGTTCAGTTCTAGTTCAGTTCTAGTTCAGTTCTAGTTCAGTTCTAGTTCAGTTCTAGTTCAGTTCTAGTTCAGTTCTAGTTCAGTTCTAGTTCAGTTCTAGTTCAGTTCTAGTTCAGTTCTAGTTCAGTTCTAGTTCAGTTCTAGTTCAGCTCCAGTTCAGTTCGAGTTTTATTCTACTTCTGTTCTAGATAAGTTGTGTATTACACTGTTGGGTACCATATAAATTGCAAAGCTCTGTGATATCTATTGTTTTTGACATCACTGTCAAATGTATCCCTTCTCTTCAAATCCAGGAATCCATTTTAATATTTTAACGGAAAATCTAGTGGGATACCGTAGACAGTCGTTTCAAAGAAATTTAATCTCTTAAAAAGAAAACAAAATCAATTTGTAACCTTAACTATTTTTCATGTACAATCGCTCCCTCTACCACCTTTATCTTTGACCAACAATACATTTATTAAGTCTACTGTCTGTCACTTTATTTCAATCTGTCTTATACTCTGTCCAGCTGTCTGTCAATGTTTGTCTTCATCTATACAAAATTTTTTGTTATACAAGTAAATACTGTCTATTTTCTAGCTATTATTTTAAATGTCTCTCTTCTCTGAATGTCTATAGAAAAGAAATCGACCTTTTAAATCCTTAATGTTAATAAAGAAAAATAAAGTAAACATGTGAAATAGAATTTAATTTTTTTACATTTATTACTAAATTCAAGAAATTTTATGCAATTTGATTTTATTTTCACTAAACCTTAGGAAGTTCATTTCCATTGCAAACATTTAATTAAATTTAACTACTCTTTAACTTTTTTTAAGCTTTATTTGCAAAGTTGTTGGGTTAACTGTTCAAAAAATAAGAATTGCACCTTCATAAAAAAATCTACTTACACATTTCTGTTTGAAATAAAAAATTTATGTTTTGTGTTGTAGTGTGTTTTTTGATTACATTAAATGCAAAATATTTCCTTAGATTTGGATTAAATTGACTAATGTACTTTATGATGATGATCATTATTTCATTTATTTGAATATAAATGTTTTAATGTTTCTATGTATGCATTGTTGTACATACATATATATGCACACAGTTATAAATATATACACATACATACATATGTAAGCATTTCCTAAATATTAAACATAAGTACTACACATGTTTTAATTTCCGCTCTGGCGACCACATTTTATCATTATTATCATTTTAGCCTGTATTCTTATTAAGAGACCCAATGAGAAATTTTCATAAAAGATGAAAAAATTTTATTAACAAGAAAATAAAATTATAAATTTTTGAACAAACTTTTGAATATTTTACATAAATTATCTTCATATAACGTGTTTTTTTCCAGTTCTGTTCGCCGATTATTTTAATCACATTGTCACAAGTGAAAAGTTTATCTGCATTATTTTTTCCTTAAAAATTTAATTAATTAATTGTCAAAGGCAGTCATAAGTAATATTGACATTTTGATTAAATACTTCACTTTAATTATAATCAGTTTAAGGGCTGAATATACGATAAATTAATTATAATTAAAAAATCCTTTTATTACAATATCTATAGCCTATATAATAATGATAATATAAAATAATTGATTTTACATGAATATTTTATGAACTTTAAATAAATGTGATCGTAAGAAATGTTGATACTTTTTGACTTTAGAAAACAAAATCAAATGTTCACTACAAAAACAAAATTTCAATAAAATGATGAAATCAATTTGTACCTCGAAATTTATCACAATTACTTTAATGACTTCTGCTTAAATAATATGACAAGATCAAATATCTGTCGTTTTTCATTACATTTGTACCATAAAACGATATATTCTTATCATGTCAATTTCCATTTGGGAATTTTGTCAGATTAACAATTTATCTATTTGTATGAGTATTTGCTTGTTATTATCATCCTGTGTGTAAATGCTAAATACACAAATACACACACACATACACGCATATTTGAGCAACAACAATACATGGTTTAGCAAATAATAAAAGCAACAACAATAACAGCAACAATAAGAGTGGCAGTAGCAAAACAAACGAAATGCCTTTCCGTTTCCTGTTTTGTTTTTATGACAGCATTTAAAAACTTATACTCGGTAAAAAAATAAAAAGATAGAGAAAGAGAGACAACAAAAATATATATAAAAAAATAAATATCAATTACACATACAGAAATTCACACATATTCATACAAACTTTGGTGTCCTTTTCCCATTCATAGTGAATTAAATTGTAACAATGTTTTCGCAAGTCTCTGTAAACATTGTGCAAGTGTGTGTGTGTAATTGTCTCTGCATGTGCTGTCAACAATGTAAAAAATATTCAAAAGAAAGAAAAATAATTTTCTATATAAAACATTTTACTAAACTAATTCTATGCTCAGAGAAGTGTGCATTTGTGTGAGTGAGTGCAGAAAAAAAACATACGTGTATTTGTTTATTTATATCTCGGTAGGTATGTTTTTCTCTACTCCTACTTTTACTTGGTATATCAATATCTACACATCTGTAATCAGTTAAATGAGTCATGAAATTGGCAACAAAGTTTGTGTACTTACTTACGAATATTGTAGTATTTTGTATATATTCCATTGCTTCTGCAAAAAAGATAAGTAAAAAAGATGTTTAGTTTTCTAACGGAAATACGGACAATATCTGTTCCTTTATGTTACTCGGTTTGCCCTCTTTCCTTGCCTTTCATTACTTTTGGTTCTACAGTCTTTTATGGTCTTCTTACTGTCTTTTCATCTTGACTGAAAGTTAAGCTGCTAAATATCAATGTTGAGAAGATGATGACTGTTAGTAGACAAAAAACAAAAAAAAAAAAAAAACAGGAAAAAAGAAAACGTAAAACTTAAACGAATAGGAAAAGCTACGACAACTACAACAATTTGATTGTCGGTTTTTGGGGTTTATATGTGTCATTGTTGTTGTACTTGTTTTTGTTTGTGATGTGTGCGTTAATGGCAAAAGTTAAATGCAGGAAAACGATATGAGCGTGATGACTTCAAAGGGGTCAATTGTAAAGAATTTATAATTGATTTCAAGGAAAAGGTTTAGTTAAATATTGATCGCCTTTTGCAAAATCGATTATTACAGTTAACAATGGTTTACTTCTCTGTTTCTCCATATGAAACAGGTTTTAATAACCCTTGTTAATTATACCCTACACAACTTTAGGGTATAAAAGGTTTGTGCTGATGTCTGTTACACACAATACCTATCTTAAAGTATACCAACTGGTTTAGAATCATTTTCTGAGTTGATTTACCTATGTCCTTTCGTCTGTCCGTGCGTCCACATAAAATTTTTAATCAAACTATAGTCCTAATTTTGAAGATAATTCAATGAAATTTGGCACTTTATCTTTTATTGTCCCAGGGACAAATCCTATTGAAAATGCTTAAGATCGGTGCATTATTTCACCTAGGCCCCATACAACTGAACCTCCGAATAGGGCTTGTAAGCCTTTTAATGAATAATTCAATGAAATATGGCACATGATATTCTATGGTACTGGAGACAAAGCCTATTGAAAATAGGTAACAAGTAAACCAGCCGAATAGGGCCTTCAAGTTCATAATTATACTCAATATACTCGTATCTCGAAAAAAAGCTGCAAAACTATGTTCCATACTAGCATTGATGACCCTGATGAATTGTTCAACAATAAATAGCATAAGTATGTATATCTGAGGCAAGCTACAATTCACATTCACATAAATGTTTTATTATGAAAACTAATTCACATTTTACTTATTTGTAAAAGGCGTAGGGTATTGTATGCATGGCCTTGCCCGTCTATTTCTTACTTGCATTATAATAGTTTTTGCACAAAGCAGTTAATGATTGAAGTAATATTATATAATATCTCGAGTACAAGAGGAAATGGGGCGTATACTTGTTTATAATAAAATAACAAACATACGTTTTGGTGAACAAAATATATTTGCTTTTGTAGGTCAGGTAACTCAATAGCTTACTTACTAACTAACTAACTAACTAACTAACTAACTAACTAACTAACTAACTAACTAACTAACTAACTAACTAACTAACTAACTAACTAACTAACTAACTAACTAACTAACTAAATAACTAACTAACTAACAAAGTAACTAACAAAGTAACTAACTAACTAACTAACTAACTAACTAACTAACTAACTAACTAACTAACTAACTAACTAACTAACTAACTAACTAACTAACTAACTAACTAACTAACTAATTAACTAACTAACGAAATTCGATATTTCGCTAAAAATTTTACTAAAAATCGCTAAAATTATTTTTTTATAAATTTACTGTTACATTGGAAATTTGAAAAATTGCAAAATAAAAAAAATCTAAATTTCAATGGATATTTAAAATTCTCTATAAATTCAAAATTATACTTAAAATTCATTATATTACTATAAATTTCAGATGTTTCTTAAAATTTTATATTTCGAATGAAATATTGCAAGACGATAGATAAGCTCACTATATATTCGAAGAATAATGTTTTTATTTTTAGCTAAAATTTTAGTTTTCTTCACAATCTACCCACGATGTTACGTAAAAATACCAAAAAATAAAAAACAATTTCTTGTAGGGTTTGATAAGTATTTTAGTTTAGTTCGGTTTATTTGAGGGCTTTTTATTTATTTTTATTTGTATATATGGTCGTTTATGTTGTTTTTGCTTAAATGACATTTAATAAAATATTAAGAATTGTCATAAATACAAGTATGATCATAAATGTTTGGTAGAAAATTGTCATAAAAACTTTGTTTTTACTTTTCCGTCACAGATACATTTCCACATCCACTTTCACAGCTAAATACTCTTTGCAAACTACAAGTTTCTGATAACGATAATGATGCCAGTAAAAATACTTAGTTAAAATGTTTAATTTGCAAAAAAAGGACAAACCAAAATGTATATTTGTTTAATCCTTAAAATTCTTACAAAGTAAAAAGACAAAAAAAAAAGAAACTTTAATAATTGTCTAAAAATGTACTCTTACATCTTACAGTTTAGGTTGAATATGAAAGAAAAGAAACATTTGAAAAAAGCTTTAAATTGAAAAATGACCATAAATCTTTCTACTTAAACTCTAGTGGTCAAAATTAACCAAAAACACAAAAATATAAAATGAATTTAGAAATGTCTGTTAGTATGTGTTTAAGTAGAGTCTATGTAGTTAATGTATATTTATTATATGTCGTGTCCTTTATAATAGATCTCTTGTATCTTCATTTGCTATTTTGATGAGTTTACGTGTATGTGGTTTTGTCCGAAAACTAGCTTAACTAAAAATGCATTAATCACTTGTAAACAATTACCAAGTATTTGTATGAAAACTACACATACAAAGGAACAAACATATTTACATACAAACAATAGCACTTTTTTCGTATTTAAAAGGAAGATGAATGTACCGTTTTCAAAGAATGTGTCCTTTTCAAAACAATAAATGAAGTGCACAAACCTTTACACACACAAAAACATACATATGTAAGTACCTAAGCTATGTTGGTTGTATAGATTTGAAGTGAATAAAAGAAGGTAGGGTGTTGCCTTCTCTGTTTCTTTGAAGCGTTTTTAAAGCTAAAGGATTTCGTTTTTAATTTCATTAAAGAGAAGGAGTTTTAAACTGTTTTTTTATTAAAGTTGAAATTTTCATTTTATCTTAATTCTTTCTTATATCTGTATTATCCAATAAGTTTTGAAATTTTACTATAGAAACTAGATTACTTTAATATTTTTTTATATTTATACATTATTTTTTAATAAGAAATTTATCAAGTTATCTTTTTAGTTATTTTTAAAATGACATTTTAAATTAATATAAATCTTTTAAAACTTGTAATATTTTTAATAAAATCATATCAGCCCAAGGTAAATATATACATATATATAAATGCACGCGCTTAAATTTGCTTAAGTTAAATTAAATTAATTTTTAAGTATTTATCAAAAGCAAAATATGTACGTCTATTCTCGTTGGTTACACAGATTTAAATTGAAAAGAAATGATTGCCTCCGGCATATTTTGGTCATTGGTAACGAAGGAATGTAATGTAAAAAAATTGCAAAACATTCATTTAATTAGTTGTGTAGCAACATAATGTAAGTGTATTTTTAGTACACTCTACATGCCTATTTTAAAGAAGTTAAAGTTGGTTATATGATACGTAACCTTTATACTAGACAAAGACTTATAAATAGGGAAGTGAAAGGACAATAAATTACGCCATAAGCCTCGATAA
>NC_060952.1:98113581-98115205 GCF_022045245.1 Lucilia cuprina | reverse complement strand
ACTAGACTATAGACTAGACTATAGACTAGACTATAGACTAGACTATAGACTAGACTATAGACTAGACTATAGACTAGACTATAGACTAGACTGTAGACTGGACTATAGTCTAGACTATAGACTAGACTATAGACTGGACTATAGACTAGACTAAAAGAAATTGGACTAGACTATAGACTTATAAATAATTTAGGAATTAACTTTTAATTTACAAAATTCTTAACATTTTTAAACTTTTAAAAATATTTTTACAGTTTAAAAGCTACAAGTTTAATGGTGTAAATTTGTGGTTATTATTTTAATAATTTATTTTGTTATTGTATGATGATGAGTATTGTTAATTATTATAAGTAAATATATACAATAAATATATAAATAATTCTAACAATATGTAAATTTTAATATAAATTACCATATTAATGAAACCGTGTCATTAGCAAATTATTTAATACAAATTATTTTAATTTATATGCTTGTTTATTATTATTGTATGTTAATATATTTTATTATATAATCAATTAATTAATAAATATTATATAAATTAAAACAATTATAATTTCATAATTAATTTAATAAATATCATAATAACTGTAGACAATTGATAAGATAATTTTAATTAAAACAAGGTACATATCGATTAACAAGAGGAGAAAAAATGCTACGTTATGGGAAAGATCATTCTTCTGTTTCGCATTCACAAAAAATAAAAATTTGTTTTATTTGTTGTAATATTTTCACAATTCATTTCATATATGATTACTGACGTTAACATATTTAAATATTTATAAGTAACAACAAATAAATTTATATCAAAATGTTGTTTTTAGTTAATAATTTTCAAATGTCTGAAATTAAGTTGTTAATGAGTACTTGTGCAAAAGTTTTTTTTATACGACACCAACATAAATTGGTTATTTCCGCTCATCCTTCCGTCAGTCATCCGTAATTATAATTTTTAATTTGTTGTCGTTAAAATAGAAAAAATTGGTTTTTAACTTTTTTTCCTATTATTATGATTAATTTTTTTTTTCTTTTTGATTTCAATTAATTTTTATTACACATCAAACAGGGAAAATCTTTATTGTCTATGTGTGTTCATATTTATAAAAATAACAATAATAATTTTCAGACCAAAAAAAATATGTATTTTACATATTATGTAAGTATATTGTTTCTTTTTTATTCATATAAATGTAGGTGTATGTAAATATTATGAAAAAAATTAATTTAATTTAGCATAATTTGCCAATAGCAAAATACCTACATACATAAATGTTTAAATATCAAACAACAGCAGCAGAAAAAAAAATTGTGAAAAAATTATGCGATGTATGTATCTGTATACTGATGATAATGGAGCAGAAAATTAATAAAAAATACAATTTATATAATAAAAAATAAATTAAAAATTAAATAAAAATAATTATTAAAATAAAAGCGAACATTTTCCAACAACCATGTAATCAAAATCATATAAGCAGCAATTTAAACAAAACCGAATTATCAACAACGAATAATATCTATCTATCTATCTATCTATCTATCTATCTATCTATCTATCTATCTATCTATCTATCTATCTATCTATCTATCTATCTATCTATCTATTTATCTATCTATCTAT
>NC_060952.1:98098685-98113481 GCF_022045245.1 Lucilia cuprina | reverse complement strand
TCTAGTCTATAGTCTAGTCTATAGTCTAGTCTATAGTCTAGTCTATAGTCTAGTCTATAGTCTAGTCTATAGTCTAGTCTATAGTCTAGTCTATAGTCTAGTCTATAGTTTAGTCTATAGTCTTGTCTATAGACTAGTCTGTAGTCTAGTCTATAGTCTAGTCAAGACTAGACTATACTTAGACTATAGAGCAGTCTATAGACTAGTTGTTTTATAACATAAATAATCAGTAGATGATATAAACAACTTCTTAAAATGAAGATGATATTTTTGCGGAAATATTTGTTCATACGTATACATATTAACTGAGAATTTTAGAATTGTTTTAGTTCCTTTGTGAGGCCTACAAAGAGATTAAAAGCAAAAAAATAATTTATTTATAAAGTTTATAAAAATTTTTGTTTTATAAGCATTGTATATAGTATAAGTATTTGCTATTGTTTGTTAAAATTTATCTTATGATTTTAACATAATCATCTTAAAATGTTTTTACTTCATGGATTTGTGGTTATTTTTATATTACATCACTGCCTAAATGTACCCCGAGAGCAATACAAACTGTTATTAACCTCAAATTTAACAACTAAAAATACGCCATAAAATCGTTTTTAATCTATTAAAAACATTAATTTCCTCGTATGTCATACTTTTCATTTGGGTTTCATTTGTTAATGGAGTGCTGATGCTCGACGGGGTGTTGGGTTGTGTTGGAAGAATACAGAGTTTTTTCTATTGTTGTTCGTTTGACCTTTTTTGTTGCGTATTGTTGTATTATAATGTGTCTTCAAAAAACCATTACGATTTGTTCACTTAATTTTGAAATTTTGTTTTGTGGTTTTCACGCATTACACAGAAAATAGAAACAAAAAATTTAACATTTTGATTTCTATTAGAGAAACAAATGAAAGGCATCAGCTTAAGGGTGTTTTATAGGGTTAAAACGAATCGAGTGTATCCTATAGAAATCAGTCTTAATTATTTCTTTTGAGTTATAATGCTAAATCGGTTATGGATCATTTTTTGATTTGATGTAAACACTCAAGCGTATGATTATATTAATTTACGAAATTTAAATGATCTTCGAAATATAAGCTAGTTTATAAGGATCTTTTTTAATTTAAAGTAAAACAGAATCGGAATCAACTACAGGGCGTATGATTAATATAAAATATTGATGAAACTATATAACACCAATACGTATGATTAATATAAATCTCAAAATTTAATTAAGAACTACGAATAAATTATTCCACAATTGCAAAAATACAAAAGTTAATAAACGAAATATAAAACATATAATCCTGGTGCAGGGTAAACAAATATATGAGGTGTCCTTTTGGCCTACATATTATGTCTATAGCAATTGTGAATTGTTTTTGTCATTTTACCACAATTATAAAGGATTACAAATGAAAAAAACAAATATATAAAATGTATTTTAAGGCTATTTATTGAAGCAGAAAATTATTAAAGAATTTACTACATAACAAGCAAATTTTAAACAAAGAAAATCATTAAAAACATCTATGCAATTATTGAATTTAAAATATCAGACAGCTTTTGTAAAAGGCACAAAAAAAATGTTGGGGTACTTATGAAAAAAAACCTTTTTCTAGAAAAAATTTTAATGAACTCGAAATATTTCTGCTTCTCAATAATTTAATCCAATTTTCTTGTTTATGTAAAGTTTTTCTTTTATTCTATTTTCCCAGAAATGTCTTTTATTATTTTCCTTGACTTTCATATTATTGATTTTTTCAGGACTTTATATATATAATACCATTTATTGTCTTGCTATGTTTTAATTTAAAATTATTTTTGAAATTTATGTACTAAATTTAATATGACTTTAATGTTTGACAAACATTATATCGACCATGAAGGTCATGTTAAAAAAAAAAACACATAGAAAAAAAATAAATTTTAATTTTACCATAAAAAAATCTAAATATAAAAAACAAACTTTTGAATAAAACATGATATAGAGGCTGGAGGTTGTAAAAATAATGTAGAGAAGGAAAAAAACAGTTCAATTACGTTTTCATTTCTGGTTTAAGAATTACATGATTTTTTATGTTTTGTATATTAACCCTAAGAATGGTCCTCATTTCGGTATAAAATTTTAAATAAAAAATAAAATTATATACATTCAAATAAAATTAAAAAAAAAAATAGACAACAGCACGTATGATTTATGCTTAATTATCTTATTAAACTAAAGAGCACGTAGGCGTATTATTAACAAACATTTAGAACTTTTAATAGAAATAATAAATAGAAGTTAAATTTAAAATAAAATAAAATTCTTCAACCTATTAATCCAAATAACATCAAGGCGTATGATTAATATTTAATTTTGATAATTTATAAAATATCAATATGTAAGATATTTAAAAATATGTAAAAAACATTGATTACATTGATT
The DNA here is from genome assembly GCF_022045245.1 of Lucilia cuprina. Lineage (NCBI taxonomy): Eukaryota > Metazoa > Arthropoda > Insecta > Diptera > Calliphoridae > Lucilia > Lucilia cuprina. The sequence continues at coordinate 98,111,056 of NC_060952.1, read as the reverse complement.
AGATTTTAAGATTGAATCGAAATATAAACTAAGCTTTACTAAGAGGGTTAATCTTAAACAAATACTATACTTAAAAACATAACAACACAATCTTTAACATATACAACTCATCAACAACAAAATCATAATCATCATCATCTCTAATTTGATTGTGAGAAACATGTTTTCATTACTCATACAAAATACTACAACACAAATAATAACAAAATGAAATGAAATGAAACAAAGCAAAACATGAAATAAATAATAAAAGACATGATAATTTCATACCAATGTTATTGTTGTTGTTGTTTTTGTTTCTATTAAAGCAGTGATTATATATTTGTTTTATTTATAATAATTTTTATATTTCTCTTTGTTTTTTTTTTTTTTTGTTTGTCTTGCTTTGTTTAGATTTCTTGTTATTACACACTACAGAACAAACACACAGACACATACTATGTAAAGTCAAAACAGACAAAAGGCAAATGCTTAAAAGAAAATGAAATACTTAACAACCTCTAAACATTGACAACAAATATCATAATCATGACAAAAAACAACAACAATAGCAGCAACAACAAAAATGACAATAAAAACAATTTAGTCTTGTTTAAATACACAAGCACATACAAAGCCGACAGGATATAAAAGAAAAATCAAGACTTGTAACCTGCTTTAACATTTCTAACTAGTGAAAGTATAAGTAAAAAAAATTAAGATTTTTTTTTGAAATGTTAAAATATGAAGGGAAGAAGAGAAAAAAAAATTCATTTCACATGCAAATTTATTTATACGTACAAACATCTAAACAAACATACCACAATCATAATATAACAATAACAAAAAAACCCGTAACAGAAAAAAACAGGTTGAGAATGAGCATAAATATGACAAACATTCCGTCCATACTCCCCTATAAATATGCTATAGTATTCAATGTGCAAGACACTGTAACATTGACAGACATATACGCGAATATATGAATGTATAAGATACATGTTTTTAAATTTAATGTAGAAACAAATATAAATATAACAATGCGAGTAGAATTGTTGTGTATTCATATTTATGTTTGTATCTAGTTGTTCGTGTTAGAGATAACCTACCTCACTTGAATTTACCTCAAGGCGCCAAAATATTCAGTCTTACTCACGCTCTCTTGCACGCACTATAGCAGTAAGGAGAGTATTCAATCAAACTGGTGTTAAAGTATAAACTAGTTTAGTTAGTTTGTTAATTACTTAGTTAGATAGTTAGTTAGTTAATTAGTTAGTTAGTTAGTTAGTTAGTTAGTTAGTTAGTTTGAAAGGAGGATGTATACACATCAAATCCGAAGAAATACACCTAGGCCTCTATCGGGCCTGTTGTGCGCTCCTTAACCAGTGCTACGGGTGGGAATCGAACCCACCACCTCCGGTCTACCAGACTAGAACACTAACCACTAACCTACCGGAGGCCAGTTAGTTAGTTAGTAAGTTAGTTAGTTAGTTAGTTAGTTAGTTAGTTAGTTAGTTAGTTAGTTAGTTAGTTAGTTAGTTAGTTAGTTAGTTAGTTAGTTAGTAAGTTAGTTAGTTAGGTAGTTAGCTAGATAGTTAGTTAGTTAGTTAGTTAGTTAGGTTGAAAGGTGCTTACACACTTACATGCACACAACGTTTGTCAACGGACTACTAATTTTTCTAGAAATAAATAAAAATGAAAGAGAAAAAGGTTCAGGCTAAATAAAAAATAAAATAAAATTTAAAAAAGAATACACAAAACAATACAACGCTTAAACAACAAAAAAGTCAAACTTAAATGGAAATTCTGGTGCTGTTGCCAGTATGTCTTCCATAAACACAAACACAAACACAACCACTTCAAATTCAAGCACACACACATACAATCGTATGTGAAAAAGACAGCTTTTTTCGTGGTGGCAAGCACATTGTGCCATGAATGTTGAAGATTTATTGGTAGGCAAAAAAAAAGAGAAAAATGAAAAATAAAAATAAAAACAACAAAAATGGAATAAAATAAAAATAACGAAATATTTATAAAACAACAACCAAATAATACAAAGAACTGTTGTCATAAGAGCAATCAGTACTCAACTCAAGCTAAATAATAAAAAAACTACCTAACACAAACAAACAATCATACAAATGAACGCACCACGACAACTACTACAGAAATACACTCAAAACTAAATGTTTGTTAATAACACATACATAGAGTTGTTAGATACTTAAATTAAAATTTGAACTGAATATATACTAAACTAAACTTAAGTTTTGCCTAATATCTGCAAAGGATGTTTGATTATGAACTTTCTACATGAACTTTTCTTATTCAACAAACTAAGAACTGCAGCCACTGATTAAAGTATAGAAGACGAATGCATTTTTCTAGTGTAATTCTATTTTTATTCATATGTTCGTTTTAGGCAATAAATACAATGTAAAATTATACACACATATACACACAATTACATTCACTCGTACACACCAACACTCTCAACAACAGACAAAAAAGTCTTGCTGAGCTTTTGTTTTTTGATACATTTTTTTCGTTGTGTTTTAGGAAATATTTTTTGGGAAAATCTATAATATATGAATGATTTTAAGTGTCTGTATATCATAGCACACAAACTCACACAAACATAATTTCAAACTAACAGAAATATATGTATACATATGAATGTACGTGTATAGGATAGATATAGTATGTATATAAATAATATTTATATTTTAATACAAAGATATTTCGTATATGTAAGCATAATATCATCAGTATTTATGATGAACAAACCTTACATTATTACATTTTTTTTTGTCTAATTTCATTTTCTAAAAGTGAACTAGGATGGTGTCACTTTTATGGAATAAAAGTTGATATTGCAATACAATAAATTATTAAGTAATATTAAGATTTTTAAGAAAAATCTTGAAATCTTGTATAATACAAAAAAAGTTTAAAACATCTTAATTTTTCTGAACCATCTTAGTGGTATTATTAAAATCGTCTTTTTCATTTACTTCTTTTATTTTAACTTTCGATAAGTAAAAGTAAACAAAAAAAAAAAAAAAATGAAAAATAAAACTTCCGAATAATAGATAGTAGAGAAAAACAAAAGCCGAGACAAGAAAAACTTTTGTGACCTTTATTACGAAATTATACACACTCCTAACACGCATACATTGCTCCCAGCAAAACCGGATGTTTGATTTTAAATTGTAAATAATTTAAAATTTAACTTTAATGATTAAATATAAGGAAACATTCGTAACCTATAATAATTTTTTTTCATTTAAATATGATTCGTATTTTAAACAAGAAATTCATATAAGAAATAAATTTTCAAATTAATTTCTAAATTTAAATTTTTTAATTTTCTGCAAATATTTAGCTGGGTTACTTAGAAAAAACCTACACACACAATAATTTTTGCTGATAAACAGTAGTGGTATTTGGCTTGTAAGTTGTTCGGTTGATATCAGTTTCTTAAAAGACAAAGTTGATCACCAGAAAACAACCACTATTCCATGTATAAATAGAAAATCAAAAGAAGCTTACAATATGGTAAGTATATTGTTCTACAGGACGAATTTTCTATATTTTTAAATGTATACATTAAGCATAAAATTTAAAGACTTTAAAAAAATATGTGAAAAATTCTTAGAAAAGAACTTACAAACAAAATAACTACAACAATACATGGAATGTGATATATCTGGGATGTTTAAAAGGATAGCCTTTATTGTAGTGGTGACTTTTTGTTTTAAAACAAAGTTAAAAAATTAAATATATAAACATTCTTAAGTATTTGGTATTGATTTTTATGGAGTGACACAAATCACCCTGTAGTTTTAATGTTGGAAAAACTTTTTTGTGTAAAAGTTGAAAAATGTGTAGAAAAGTTGGGTGTCAACAACTAAACAAACAAAAAAAATTTCATCAATATATTCGTATTTTTGAACAAGTTATGACTGTTAAAGCTACTTTTCGAAGGGACACTTGTATGGGGGCCATCCGAAAACGTGGGCTGATATTGCCCATTTTCAATACCAAACAAATCTTACCTATAAGAAATACTTATGTGAAATTTCAACCTCCTAGCTCTTTCCTTTCGAACTCTATCGTGCTTTCAACAGACAGACAAACGGACGGACAGATGGACAGACATGGCTAGATCGTCTTAGAATTTAATAAGGATCCAGATATATTTTGGATCTTTTACAAATATTTTACAAATTATAAATAAAGTTGACCCAAGGTATGCAGGGCCTGTGGTCTATATCTATAACTCAGATTAACTTTGTACTTATTTGTTTATATTTATGTTACTGTGTAAGTATGGTTTTTCAAATCAGTTTTCAAGGCAAATACGTAATAAAAAGCAAGATGGAAAAGGAGATTGAGAAAAAAAAAATCGTGTAAAAGTTGTGTGTGTGCGTGTGAGTACAAGTTGTCGCCAAACATCATCATAATTTACGTTAAAGAAAGGCAAGCAAATCCTTAGCCGGCAAATTGATAATGAACAAAATTCGAAGTAAGTAATGGAGGAGATAGAGAATTTCAAAATAAAAAAACCGCTACGAGAAAAGAACGATGTTGAAACGAACAAGCAATGTGAATGAATGTAAATGTAAACGTTAGTGATTGCGGTAATTTTATAATGGAATTTATTCATTTATTTATTTGTTTATTTAGTTATTTACTAAAATAACAAAATATAAACGTAAATATAAATATACTACACAATTCAGACAAACAAAAAGGACAGACAGACTGATGGAGGCATTTTAAGAATCTCTTTTATTTTTTCATTAATACACGTTTTTTTTAAGAATTTGTTATTTTTTCTTTTTCTCTACAAAATAAGCTACAAAAATGAAAATCCCAGATAGATGTTTTTTTAAGTCAAATTGTAAAAGTGTGCATATAATATTATGAAATTTGTATATATTATTTTTTTGCGCTTTATAATGAATAACTTTCTTGGAATTTATATATTTTTTCCATTATGACATTTATATATAATTCAGATAAATAAACAAGTATGAGTTAATACGTTATTAGAATTTTGTATTTGATTTGAACTTTTTGCTGAGTTATTCATTCAATTTCGCCAGTGATCTACTACTAATCCAGTGCATTGGGTTTTTGTAACAGAATCCAACTGTGAAAACTTTTTATATTATGTGAATCATAACAGCAGCAGCAAAAAAAAAAGAAAAAACTAATTATGTTTATTATTCACTGAGCGTTACTTGTGGTCTATTGACTACAAACTAATTAGATTAACTAAATAAATAAATAATAAGTATTAAGTTTCAACAAAGATTGAAGTTTGTGTTTTTTTCTCTCTATTTCTATTGTTGTTTGTTATTAATATTGCAGGTGTCCTTAATATAATGGGAATAATTTCCGCTGATCAATAACATTTTTTAGGGAAGAAAATATACAGAAATGACATACAATAGACATAAATATTTATGAGAGTGTGTGTTAATAAGTTTCTTACTCTAATATAAACTCACTTTCATTATGTGTTTTATTCCACAAAAGCAACAGATACAACTTCTTAACACAACTTTAAAGTAACTACGCTGAATTAAACCCAATTACCTCAATACGTATGTATATTGTTGTAGAAAACATATTATATTTCTATCTTCTAAGACTTTCTTGTAATGTATACATTTACTTTCTAAAAAGTGTCAAATACATTTATCTCCTCTATTCTACTCTACTCCCAAGTGTATGCAACACTTACGCATTTTAAACAAACATCTTGATGTAAAACTTTATATGTGTACATTTACATAAGTAAATTTTGTATTTTAACATAATAAAACTTATTTACGTAACCACCATAACGAGCACCACTAGTGGGAGTTCATGTATGTATGCTGGAGCGAAAAAGTTTTAAAACTAGTTACAAAAAAAATGTTGTAACTAAACTATAATTTTAAAACTGTGCTGTCATAAATAAAGAGCGATAAGCTTTTTAGTAAACAAAATTAAAATCTTTACAAAAAAAGAAACCCACTGCATACATACCGGAAAGATTCAAACTGAAAGTTTATCCTCGACTACTTTATTCGGAGATAAGAGAGTCTGAAAATCGATTAGTATTACAGCCAGAAAAGTAGTTCGTAGATTAGAGTAAATACCGGAAAGGTTCAAACTGTAAGTTTATACTTGACTACTTTTATTCAAAAGCATGACTTTTTTAATCAGAGATAAGAGAGTTTGAAAATCAAACACACAAACAACCAAATGATGAACATGCTAGCAATAGTTCCAAAGCCACACCAAACTACTCCGTAGATTAAAGTAAATACCGGAAAGGTTCAATCTGAAAGTTTATACTTGACTACCTTGAATCAAAAGCTTGACTTCTTTAATCGGAAATAAGAGAGTCTAAAAATCGATTAATATTGCAGCGAAATGATGAACATGCTAGCAATAGTTCCAAAGCCATAAAATGACTCCATAGATTAGAGTAATCGAGTATATTGAGAAGGTAATGGAAGTAAGCAGAAGACAGTTGGTTATTTAGTTAGCTAGTTAGTTTGAAAGGAGGATGTATACACATCAAATCCGAAGAAATACACCAAGGCCTCTATCGGGCCTGTTGTGCTCTCCCTAACCAGTGCCATGGGTGGGAATCGAACCCACCACCTCCGGTCTAACTAGACCGAAGGTGGTGGGTTAGGTAGTTAGTTAGTTAGTTAATTAATAGAATAGGAATTAATAGATCTTTCCATAGAGTCGTCAGTAAACTAGTTCACAGATCAGTCACAAGTCTATTATGCTCCATTGATTCTACTTTGAATATTTTGTCAGAAGCCAAAAATTTCCCACTTCGTCTCAAAACACTTTTAAAAATGTAAAATTACAATGACATATTTGTAAACATATTCTTTAAAAAATGAAATTAATTGTTGACATGTGTAAACTCTTATTGCTTCAACACTCTCCCTCTCCATGTTACACTTATTTCCCCACAAACCACTTTTTGTAAACTCTGATGCACAATCAAATTAAGTTTTATTTTAAATAAAAAATAAAAAAACCTAAAACAATTGCGTTGTTGTTCATATAAAATTCTTTATTTTACTTTGGAGTAAATTACGTAATCCTTTGCTTCCTGCTCTACTTGAAATTCTTACGGAAAATGAAATTAAAAACACAAATCCTTTTGTATAAAATAAGACGCACTATAAAACCAACAGAAATAAAATACGTAAATTCTATTGGGAAAATCTAGCTAAATTAGCAACTTTTGCTTAGAGTTACAACTGAGAGAAAAAACCACTAATTACAGTGAAACAGAAAAAAAAAACAAGTTTAAACTTGTTAAATGTAATTGTACAACTTGTATCATTAGTAAAAGTAAGTATCACAGTTAAAACTCGCTCATTTGCCAAACTTACACAACTACAGCTAAATAGTAGATTTACAAGGCAACAGCAGCAATGGAAGCAACAACAACAATAAAATAGTAAAAACAAAATAAACAACAGCAATGACACACAGCATTAAAAATACGGTTAAATTGAAAGAAGATGAAGGTAATCTTAAAAGTATTTTAAAAACTATAACAATGTGATCATCAAAAGCGAAATATTTTGCATCGAAATTCAGACGAAAATATATTAAATTTTGTTTGCTGTACCTTGCACTACAAGAAAAGGATTCCATATTAGGATATCCTACTGTTAATGATCTGCAATCACTTTTAGATTTTCCTTTTTAAAGTGAAAGCTAAATAAAATATTTACTTTTCATAACTTCTGCTGTGTGATGTGCAAGAGGAGCAACAATTCTTTTTTTAGTTCTCAACTGTGATGATATTCATCTCTTTTATGTCTCACAGTGGGTTTAAATGGAAATAATCTATAATTTTCGAACAGCATTTAAACTAATATACATTGACTAGACTATGACTAGACTATGACTAGACTATGACTAGACTATGACTAGACTATGACTAGACTATGACTAGACTATGACTAGACTATGACTAGACTATGACTAGACTATGACTAGACTATGACTAGACTATGACTAGACTATGACTAGACTATGACTAGACTATGACTAGACTATGACTAGACTATGACTAGACTATGACTAGACTATGACTAGACTATGACTAGACTTTGACTAGACTATGACTAGACTAGTACTAGATTCTAAAAGTAGACATTTCTCAGCATTAAAAAACAAGTGACATTTATTTACAGCAATAGCCCACTATGCAGAACCTCACTATAGATGTTGTTGGTATTATAGCTGTTGCGGCAGTTGCTGTTTTTGATGATATTTTTGTTGTAGTTGTCGATGTTGTCGTAACACAATTATCATACAAGCACAATAAACAAACAAGGATGCAAACAAAAACGAGGCCATGAAATGACAAACACTCAAAGGCAAAGGTCGGGTCGACGTTATAAGTGTGTTATAGTATTGTATGGAAATATAAATGTTGATGTATAGATGAATGAAGGCATGTGGAGATATACATACTAGATACCTATATATACGCTGATATATGTATAAGTGGATATGTAAAAATGAAGTGTTTGTATGTGCACATGATGAGTTTTCCTTTGTATATGGAATGAGTCAAGTGGATAAAAGAGAAAGAGACCCTGTAAAGAAAAAAAACTTATTTATATATAAAAACTATATAGTATTATATCTCCCCTACCCATAGACTTAGTGATATTAATAGATCTATTCTAATTTTTATTTCTTTTTCTTTTTTATATTGTTTAGCTTTTGAATATTTTTTAGGGTATAGTTTTATATTGAAATTTGTTTCTTTACTGAGTGCTATAAAGTCAAAGGTTTTCGAACATATAAATTAGTATTAGCGCTTGGACTCTACCTAAATAACCTGTGGCAATTGCATTGTGTATTTTTTTGTTCGAATATTTGTTGTTAAAAAGCTTTATTGCTGGCTAAAGAGAATGTTGTTATTTTTATAGTTTGTTATTTAGAAGGGGTTGCCTGAAGTCATTCTAATGATCTTTTGGAGTAAAAGAAAAAAAAAATAGTAAAAATAGTATAAGAAAATGATTATAGAATTTATTTTAAGGGTTGTTTATTTTAAAAAGTCATTGACTTTTGATTAAATGTATTAATATTCTATATGAGAGAAGAAATGTTTTCTTTAAAAAGTTTTATTAAAATGAAAAACTTAAATTTTCCCTAAAATTTGATGTCATGACATTTCTTAAATTCCTTTCATTATATTAAAACACCATGGACCACTTTATACACAAAAAAATAAATATGTGTCAGACACATACAATTATAAATTATGAAAAAATAAGAACGAAAACAAAACTGAAGAGGGAAAGTGTCTATAAACTGCAGTCTTTTGTCTCATTTTACTTTTTTGCACTCAATAATAAAAAAAAATAATAATGACAACAATATGACGAAAAAATGGCAACAACTACAAAAACAACAATGACATAATAAGGAGCATAAGAATAGCAAAGAGTTTTACTTGCACTTACATTTACACAGCAGTTAAAGCACATAGTTTTCATATTCGTAATCATAGTTAAAGTTTTAAATACAACTGTGAAGTGGTTGAAGAGCACTAGGAGAGGGGGGAAGTTCTATTTTGCAGCTATAAATTGTACGCTTTATGAGACTCCATATACTGCAGGCATAATTTGTTTAAGCCGTCATTAAAACAAAAGAAAAAACTGGGAAAAAGTGGGAAAGGTATCAAGCCATCCAACCAGTTATTTACGACGCAAATATACATTTGTATGCATGAGGTATTTACATAAGTATGTCATAATAGTCATAGTCGCCGTGTGATAGTCATTGGTATATAGTATACCTTAACATTGTTGGTAGGTAGTTGGCAATAGGAAGAAAAATATTTCTTTAATTTTGAGCATGTAGTATGTGAGTGTTTGTGTGTATATGTGAGTTTAACAAAAGGAATGTTTGCGTGTAGCTGGCAATAAAAAGCAACTTCAATCATATATTTAAACCTTACATATGTGTACATTTATATTGTAAATGCTAGTATAAACACACATTTACACAAAAAAACTCACACATAGAAAAAACACATTTGAAGACTTAAGACATTGCCGACATTCCAAATACCATCACAGGCGGAAAGTCGTTTAATTCATAAAAATATCTTATCGCCAACAATATCGCAAAAAGGCATTGAAGACACTAAGGAAAACTAAAGAAAAAGAACAAGCAAATGTGAACAGAAAAGTAAAGTTAGTCAAGACCAACTATGTGATTACCTACAGTGATTTAAACCAGTTTAAGGAAGTAGTTCTTATATTAGTTCCGTTTTAGGTTTACGAAGAAGGTACGCAACATGTTTGAAATGGGAGCAAGGACCAAATATGATTTATACAGGCCAAACAAATTAAGGCTTGGAAAACTTTTAAAATCAAATTGTCTAGATTTTTATTATTTTAGAATCTTATATAAGTTTCTCTTTAATATCTACAACTTTCTCTGCATATGGTATTGCATATTTTGTTTATATATATTTCGGACATTTTATAAAATTATAAAAAGTATGGATCACAGCGGACTCTAAGTGGAGTTCCTTAGCCATTAGTTTACATAATCAAGATATTGTTTTTTTCAAATTGACAGAAATAAAAGATCGTTTGCAATGTAAAATTAGAATGAAATTTTTGTGCGAATTTAGAGGATTAGGCCTGGATTAATGAACATATCAGATCGATGCTGCAAGAGATTCTGGATTGATAGTTATACTCAAACCAATTCATAGTACCATCGCTTCTTTGTAACCTATTATTAAAAAATTCTAAAGTAAATGCTAAGACACAACATTTACTGCTGCCAAACACTTCAAAACATATACTTAAGACACAGCATTGTGACACTAATTTCGGTTAATGTCAGTTAATTTCAAAAAAAAAAGAACATAATAATTCCCTTTGCGGAAGTAAAAATGAAACAAACTTCATTCATAATTAAAACATTTTACATAAATTATAAATTTTATTACTACCAAAAGTCCTCATTAGTACAAAATGTTACATGTTGTATGATAAATCTGATATCACTTGCCAAGCTCAATTGGCGGTTAGGGCCAAGCAATAGGCATATACACACACACAAAAAGAAACCTTCACTACACATACAATAAGGAATTACATACTATAAGAGAAAGGCGAAAATGTCGTAAGTGACAGAAAGGAACGTGGTAAAGAAAGTAAAAGAACAATTTGGTTGACAATAAAAACAGGCATGGTAAATGAATTGAGGAAGCGAGTGAATGGGTTGGCATGTGAACAACAAATTTAAGTATTAAACCTGCAGTTCATTGGGGCAGTACCACTTGGGGTAACCCCAAGCCTATGAAAGTCCAGCTAACTATTTTAACATTTGTTTGTCCTACGAAAAAGTCAGTTGTCAGTCCATAGATTACGAAGAGATAGATACAAAGGGAACACTTGAGTGACGATTATTTTCAGCCTCATTTACAATAAGTACATCTGTAATAAAAATAATTTAGAGCCAAGTAGGTGGTTAGAAGAAGGTTATCACTATATTTTTCGGATACATTGACACTTTGTCGAACTGCTGGGAAATAAATGAATGAAGCACATAGATATTACTTTAAACTCGTTTCACACATATGAGTTTGCACACAAAGACAAATATGCCTATGAATGTGTTAAAATAGAGATATTTTTACCCAACAAATAAACACAAATATAATAGAATAAAAGGCATTTCTATTTGGTAAATCCTTATTTTCATCATTTCATTTTCCTTCTCTTAACTATTTTCTCTCCTTCTAAACGTTTTTAGTGGAAAAGGGTTATTTTGTGTATTTCCATTTTTTCTATTCTTCTAATCTTGACAATTTGACCAAACATTCTCATACACGAATAAACTTGCTTTACATCATGTAAGAAATTATTTTCGTTAAATACATGTTGTAGAGATAAATAGAAATTATTTTAAATTTGTTTTAATACTGGTAAAATTTATTTCAGATAAAAAATTGTAGAAGAAAGAAAGAGATTAAAATATAATTTATATAAGATACTTAGGAGTGTAAACAAAGTTGGGGGGTTACTGGTTGGTTAAGACAAATTAGAAATGTATTTTATTGAGATTTAAATTTAAACATGTTTAAAAGACACATAAAAAAGGTGTCCTCAGGTAAATGTTTTACTGTTTGGGTTTTAATATAAAACTTTTTTTTGACTAAATTTTATGTCACTTTACTTTCTAGTCTAGTTTGAAATAACTATGACTATGACTAGACAATGACTAGACTATGACTAGACTATGACTAGACTATGACTAGACTATGACTAGACTATGACTAGACTATGACTAGACTATGACTAGACTATGAC
>NC_060952.1:98089676-98098585 GCF_022045245.1 Lucilia cuprina | reverse complement strand
TAGTCTGCTGGTATTTACATGTCACTCCCCGGATTGTCCCCGGATGATTTGAAAATGGGTTTAACCACATAATCTGGTACAACGGGTGACCAGTTACCTGCAAGACTATGTCCTGGCTGGTCAGTTGGTTGATGTTCTTTCGGAATCTACGCAGTGGCTGCGGTTTAAACATAAATCGCAGGATGAAGGTGCATGGTTAAAAGATTGATATATTGTAAAATACAATTTTCATGATAAATTTGTGGTATTCTTCCTAGATTCTAGGAGAGGTACAAATTACAAATCATGACTGTGTTTTATTAAAATGTTGAACTTAAGCTGAGATTACAAGATTGGGCATATGTGGTTCAATTTTTTGTTTTTTTGGAGTGATTATTTCACGGTGGTCTTTTTCATCCACAGGGTAGACAACGGTCTACCACCGCCCTTGAATCCTTCAATGAAGAACTCAGGTGGCAATTTTGTACATGGGTTGAGCTGGTCCATGTACAAGTACTTTGCTGAAGTACTTGAGCTATTTAATCTCTGACCATTGCTGCCCCGTTACTTAACTTCCGATATGTACAACAGCACTTCCGTTTACAACCACGTAGATGGCCTCTGTTAATTTGACAACTGCACCGAATCCATCAAATAAGCCGAGACATTTTCTTACTCACAGGGACACACTGTGGTAATTCTGATATGAACAGATTATACTCTGAACATATCTGGATAAGGAAGAAAAATTCAATGGTATCATTTGTATATCATCCATCATCGGACTTCCCAGCACACAACTCATTTATCCGACACATTCATAAGAGAAAAATATACGACACATTCATTAGAGGTAGGATACGAAATGAGTCTTATCAATTAAAATGATCCGTGTTTCGGACTACCAATTACGTCCTCAATTTACTGTTGCCGAATCAGTAGTGTAGTTGACGCGACCTATAAGGTTTTTAAGATCTTTGTCGGGATTGAGCTTGCTCATGTCACCTGTTCTTCTAGAAGAGGACTAGTATGACTTGAGCAAAGTTCGTGTATACTGGACCAGCACATTCATATAGGTAAATTACAACCAGCAAAGGGGGAATGGTAAGTTGTTACTTTTCAGTGGTTGGAAAGGCCACCATGAAGTTGGCCGTCAAGGCATTAGTTCACGTAAAGCACTTTGACTTCATACCGTTCCTACTAAGATGAAGGGTATAATAAAGAGTCAAATTAGATTACAGTTAACCCGTAACTAATCTTAGTACGCACTTTTTCCTGAATATAACCTCTTTTTAATAATACTTTCTAATTCAATATCAGTTTCTGTATATGTTTTTTTACACGATTTACGTTTACTGATTTTTCTAATAACGTGTAAGGAATTATTGTAAGAAGACACTTAACTCCTTACCTGTTAATAAAAGTTTTTACTGGATGAAAATCAACTAGACTATTATCAAATAATTGAATATTTCAACATATTGAAACTCTTTTTTATAGAGAAAAGCCTTTTAAATTTTACTCACAAAAATCTCTTTTTACCATTGACATTTAAACATATTATTAGCAATTCAGCATGTACTTAAAATGTCAAAATATGTTAAATATTTCCAATACAAAATCGAATAAAAAAGAAGAAAAGTATATTTTTTTGTGAAAAATTTAGACATTTGTTTTTATTATAATGTTGTTGTTATTGCTATTAATGTTAAATTTATCCAAATTTTGAATCTATTTACACAACTTACACAATCTATATTACACATACAAATGTATTTGTACATATGTATGTATAAATATTTGAGTATTTTTCCATATTTTGTAATTCAATCTTCTTTATTTTTTTTTTTGAAAACACAACTCAACACAGAAGAAATATAAGAATATAATGCTCTTTATACTTTTCCATTGCACTTTGTACTTTCAAGTCATTATAAATTCCATTTAAATCTTTTTTCTTACAACATTTTATTTATTGCCACTTGTTTTTGTTGTTATTGTTTTTGCTGTTGTTGTTGGTTGTGAAACAGTGTGTGACGTTCAGTCAGCATCTTTACAGATGATTGTTTTACTCATTCTTATGTATTTATGTATGTAAGTGAGCATGTGTGAGTATTAGACTGATATCTCTAACACTAATTTTGAAAATTTTATTTCATCTGTTGATGTTTCTCTAGAATAGGAAGAGAAATGAGATTAACACAAAACTATCCTGAAGATTTGCTCACTGGTTTAAAAATTCATCCATCTTAAGTTATTCCTTACCTAGGATGACAAGTCTTTAAAGTTAACACAGAACTACGGAATCAGAAGTACTGAAAGGCGAGGAAGGCAAGGAAGGCAAGGAAGACGTAATTTGTTATTTCATTTGTAATTTACACAATATAGTTTTCCGACTATTTAAAGTATATTATGAATCTTTACTCACTGATACACTTTTAAGAACCAGTCTAACAATTATAAGTCATTATGTTTAAATGAGTATTGTAGTGAATATGTCTGTATTTGTTTAAATGTAAATATTTATGTGTACATATGCATATGTATATGCGCATATATGTAGTTTTATATTTTTATAGTGTGCATGTATGTGTAAATGATGTTGTATTCTCATTAGAAAAAATTCAAAAGCATTTGTTTGATCAAGTGTATACAGTGGACAAACAAAATTTCTCTAAAACGAATATCATACATACAAACACTAACAATACATATGTATATTAACACATACATAAGCACCCAAAAAGCTACTTTAACAAACACATAAATAACCATACTCATAGCTTCGTATACGTATGTATATCAATTTTGTAATATTACGTTTATTTTATACAGAGAAAAAAAAGGACAAAAAAAAATCCAACATACTTTAAAATAAAAAATACACTGAAAGAAATTATTACCATCAACTAAATATTTGTTTATACCTTTAACATTTTTTTGTTGTCGTTCAGTTATTGCTTTTCTGTTTGTTTGTCCTTCTACATTAATCAAGTGCATTTGAATCGCGACAAATCGGAAATATATTTTCCAGAATTTGTTAGCTTATATATTGTTCAATCTTCATTGAATTTTGAATAAATAAGCTTAAGAAAACATACTGTTGTTTATTAAAAAAGCAAAGGAGATTCTTTTCCGAAAATACCTTTAAAAATATAATTTTAAATATAAGTTCTCAGGCTCATATTTTGCAAGTCATTTGGAATTTTGATTTACATTCAAACAAACAAACTTCGCCTTCATTTCAAGTGGAAGGTTTTTTTGTCAAATTATACTGTTTTTTAAGGACACCTCTACGTATACGTGTTATTAATTTATAGATATTATAAATATAAAGTATACGCCTAACACCTAAAAAAATTATTTTTAAGTTATTTGCAATTTTCATTTAAAATTGACCTTAGTTTTAAAACTTTGAAATTTTGATTAAAAGTGTAAATCAACATTCCTAACTGTTTGCACGATAGGAGCCTGAGAAATTGATCACTTTTTTCTGCAAGATCCCAAATATTTGGGGGTCAATTACAAGTAATTGTTATTGACCATGTAATGTAATGAATTACTTTGTGTAATCTTTATCCGATAATTCTGGTTTGGTTGCAGTATTTACATGGACGGAAAGACAGACGGACGGATGGACACACAGACAAACAGACAGATAGACAGATAAACAAACAGGAAAACTTTAAAACAGTCAGACAAACAGACATAGCTAAATACATTTAGAAAATGTTTTAAGCCAATATTTCTGTGCTTCACAAAACGTCTCTACAAATCCATAAAATCAATCTATTTTGAAAATTTCTCTTACTGTATTTCTATTATTTTTTATATGTCTGTGTGAATTTTTTATTTGTTTAAATTTTTTACAGCAAAAAAAAAGTAAACAAACTGCTTGACGAAATACAAACATCCTTTGGATATTTTTTGTGCATATATGAGCTTTTTTTAACGAAAAAAAAAATCATAAAGAAAAAATAATAAAACATTGAAAATCCAAGCAAAATGTAGAGAATTTTGCACACACATTAACATTTGATCAACGTTGTGGACAAAACGTGAACGAACAATGATTTGTTATTTTTTTATTCGTATTTTTTTACAGAATTAGACAGGGAATGGAAGATAAAATAAATATTTTTAAATTTCTTTTCGTTGTTTGCAAATGTATATAAACAGACAGAATCTGTCTACGGGAAAGTTGCAGATTGTAATGAGTTGGTTGGCTAAGGCTACAAAAAAAGCTCATGAAGTGTATATTATTTTGGCGTATAAATCTTGTAATGAATTTTTTTTTATTTTTTAGTATTTCTTACCTTAACCACATCAAACATGCTACACAGAAAGTTGAATTCAATCTTACGTTTTACAGTAAATTAAACAATTTTACATTTATCTAAATAAGTATTTGGTGGCAGTGGGAAAACCAGAATATCTTACTACCTGTACTTATTGTTTATCTTAATTTTGTATTTTTTTGTTATTATTTTATGTTGAGTGATGATGTCAAGTGTTTTGTAATACCACCATGACAACAGTAATTGTAGAAAGAAAAAAGCCTTCAAAACACCCTCTCTAAAATTCCTTCATTTAGCGTGAGCATGGTTACGATAACATCTGAACAATATCATGCCACTCTCATGATATGCAGATTATTTTATTCTTTTTCTTCACATCAAATACAAATACATACAGCTGTGAAGAGACTTACAGACAGACAACACCTTTGGCATCAATTGACACAATAGACATTAAGTTATGCTACCACTCCGCCTAGAAATAAAATACGCAGCCTGAAAGACAAACAAAATCAACCGCCAGACACTGTAATAAATCGAAATATATATTTTTTTGTAAACATCTAAAAATCTGTCTTGTATTTCTTTTTTCAGCGTTGAATTGTTTATAGGCAACGAACGTACTTTTAAATACAAACATATTTGTCTACATATGTGGGTAAATAATGTGCCAAGGATACAAAATTTGAGAGTCGGAGGAAGTTGTATGAAAATGTTTAAGTAAAGGATTAAGGGTTTTTTTTTTGTTTTAATTGTGTCTGGTAGTATGATGTTATAGAAAGAAAAAAAACACTCGCACATGTGGAAAAAAGCAATTTATATTCAATTTGAACTTGTACATCAAGTCTTAAATAATTTAAAGGTAAATTCATGTTAAATTAATTCTGCTGAATTTTTGCTAAAAAGAAGAAAAAAAATTAAAATATTTTTGTGAATTCTAATCTTTTGTAAAATTTTGATTTTTCCACTAAGAAATAAAATTCTTTCCTAAAAATTCTGATTCAAAATGTAATTTCAAGGAAAAATCCAAGTTTTTTATTCAAAAGTTTTGTTTTAAATTTCTAATAGAATAATTTGAATGTTCAAAATATCTAAGGATTATCCCGAAATGTATATCAACAGAAATAAAGACAGATATATGGCCATAATAAGCTTAATCGTATCTGCTGTTTAAAAGAATCATTACTATAAATATACCATTAGAGGGAATGACAAAAGGAAGGAATGACAAAACCCAAACAAAAAAAGTCTTATAAAAATAATAATTTAACTTGAAACTTTCAATTATACTTACGTATACTTTAAAAGTTTTAATGTAAAGATCATAAATTTTATTAATAAAATATACATATACAACTAATAACAACTGTCTGCATAATGAAAAGAAAATATTACAATATATTTGAAAATTCCATTTATTTCCTTTTTTTAGGTTCAAAAGTCTTTGAAAATCAATTTTAGTTTTACTATACCAGCAGCATTAAACAAAATGTATCCCTGTATCCTATTCTCTTGAAATGAATGAAAAAAAAAACACATGAATCATATCTTTGTTGCCTGACTGCCTATTTCACAAATAACAACAACAAATTTTATGCTCCTTTTTTGTAAATTTACAAATGTTAATGTACGGCAAACAGACCATAATATTTTTACAGCTGCACTTAGTTTTCAACATTTTTTTCGTTATTTTCCTATGATTCTCAAATGCCATTTCTATTCCTTGCTAAAAGTTTTATGCCAGAAATTTAACAAAACAAGAAGAAAAAACTAAAAAAAAAAAATGTTTTACTACTTTTTTTGCAAGTATTATTTATAGACATCATCCATAGTTTGTTTCAATTTTTGAATTTGTTGCACACGTCGGCAAATTCCAAAGTCATGTTGTTAAAAATGTTTTTCTTTATTCTTCTTCTATAAATACAGAGCTGCCTTTGTAATTTAAGAATTTATTTATTTCTTTCTTTTAACTTAAGGTTGGTTTTTCCTTCATTCTTTTTTTTTCATTTTAACATCATTTTTTGTGTTTTTTCTAAAATCCAGGCTACTTACATGGTGAATATTTTCATGCAGTAGACATATTTAGATGAAATATTTTTGTTTTTAAAATTACAGTGGTTTGTAAGGGGACGTCTGATTTAATGCTGCATTCTAAGACGAAATGTGGACAAATGTGAATAATTTTACAAATTTATTCACTGAAGGTCGTTCTTTAGAAAATATTAACAGGGCAAATTAAATTTATTATTTTCCTGGGTATTTTTATGAAATTGTAAAATAAGACATTTAGTTATTTGGAAAAAGCATATTTTTTTGGAACAAAGTGAGGCAGTAAAAAAATACAAGTAAAATTTGTGCTCAAACTACTCGCTCGTTACACATAACATTTTGTGAGTGAAAACATAAAAGTCCATTTATCTTGGAAACTAGAAGAGATAGAGCCAAAACAGTAAAAATCTGTGATCACTTGAATTTCTCACCAAAAACCAAATTTTTGAGTGAAAACATAAAAGTCTATTTATCTTGGAAACTAGAAGAGATAGAGCCAAAACAGTAAAAATCTGTGATCACTTGAATTTCTCACCAAAAACCAAATTTTTGAGTGAAAACATAAAAGTCTATTTATCTTGGAAACTAGAAGATATAGAGCCAAAACAGTAAAAATCTGTGATCACTTGAATTTCTCACCAAAAACCAGTTTTTTGAGTGACAACATAAAAGTCCATTTATCTTGGAAACTAGAAAAGATAGAGCCAAAACAGTGAAAATCTGTGATCACTTGAATTTTTCACCAAAAATCCATTTTTTTGAGTAAAAACATAAAAGTCAATTTATCTTGGAAACTAGAAGAGATAGAGCCAAAACAGTGAAAATCTGTGATCACTTGAATTTTTCACCAAAAATCGATTTTTTGAGTGAAAACATAAAAGTCCATTTATCTTGGAAACTAGAAGAGATAGAGCCAAAACAATGAAAATCTGTGATCACTTGAATTTCTCACCAAAAATCAATTTTTTGAGTAAAAACATAAAAGTCAATTCATCTTGGAATTTTTTACCAAAAATCGATTTTTTGAGTAAAAACATAAAAGTCTATTTATCTTGTAATCTAGAAAAGATAGAGCCAAAACAGTGAAAATCTGTGATCACTTGAATTTCTCACAAAAAATTGATTTTTTGAGTAAAAACATTAAAGTCCATTTATCTTGGAAACTAGAAGAGATAGAGCCAAAACAGTGAAAATCTGTGATCACTTGAATTTTTCACCAAAAATCGATTTTTTGAGTGAAAACATAAAAGTCCATTTATCTTGGAAACTAGAAGAGATAGAGCCAAAACAGTGAAAATCTGTGATCACTTGAATTTCTCACCAAAAATACATTTTTTGAATGAAAACATAAAAGTCCATTTATCTTGGAATCTAGAAAAGATAGATCAGTGAAATTCTGTGATCCCTAAAATTTCTCACCAAAAATCGATTTTTTGAGTGAAAACATAAAAGTCAATTTATCTTGGAAACTAGAAGAGATAGAGCCAAAACAGTAAAAATCTGTGATCACTTGAATTTCTCACCAAAAACAAATTTTTTGAGTGAAAACATAAAAGTCCGTTTATCTTGGAAACTATAAGATATAGAGCCAAAACAGTGAAAATCTGTGATCACTTGAATTTTTCACCAAAAATCGATTTTTTGAGTGAAAACATAAAAGTCAATTTATCTTGGAATTTTTAACCAAAAATCGATTTTTGAGTGAAAACATAAAAGTCCATTTATCTTGGAAACTAGAAGAGAAAGAGCCAAAAAAGTGAAAATCTGTGATCACTTTAATTTCTCACTTAAAATCGATTTTTTGAGTCCATTAATCTCGGAAACTAGAAGAGATAGAGCCAAAACAGTAAAAATCTGTGATCACTTGAATTTCTCACTAAAAATCGAATTTGTCGAGTAAAAACATAAAAGTCCATTTTTCTGGGAAACTAGAAGAGATAGAGCCAAAACAGTGAAAATCTGTGATCTCTTGAATTTCACACCAAAAATCGATTTTTTGAGTGAAAACATAAAAGTCCATTTATCTTGGAAACTAGAAGCGATAGAGACAAAACAGTGAAAATCTGTGGTCACTTAAAAAACATAAAAGTCCATTTATCTCGGAAACTAGAAGAGATAGAGCCAAAACAGTAAAAATCTGTGATCACTTGAATTTCTCACTAAAAATCGATTTTGTTGAGTAAAAACATAAAAGTCCATTTATCTGGGAAACTAGAAGAGATAGAGCCAAAACAGTAAAAATCTGCGATAGAGACAAAATTCTGTGATCTCTTGAATTTCTCACCAAAAAACGATTTTTAAGTGAAAACATAAAAGTCCATTTATCTTGGAAACTAGAAGAGATAGAACATAAAAGTCAATTTATCTTGGAATTTTTCACCAAAAATCGTTTTTTTTTAGTAAAAACATAAAAGTCCATTTATATTGGAAACTAGAAGAGATAGAGACAAGCCAGTGAAAATCTGTGATCACTTAAATTTCTCACCAAAAATCGATTTTTTGAGTGAAAACATCAAAGTCCATTTATCTTGGAATCTAGAAGAGATAGAGCCAAAACAGTGAAAATCTGTGATCACTTAAATT
>NC_060952.1:98088096-98089576 GCF_022045245.1 Lucilia cuprina | reverse complement strand
TTTCCAAGATAAGTGGACTTTTATGTTTTCACTAAAAAAAAAAAAACGATTTTTGGTGAGAAATTTAAGTGATCACATATTTTCACTGTTTTGGCTCTATCTCTTCTAGTTTCCAAGATAATTGGACTTTTATGTTTTCACTCAAAAAATCGGTTTTTGGTGAGAAACTCAAGTGATCACAGATTTTTACTATTTTGTCTCTATCTCTTCTAGTTTCCAAAATAAATGGACTTTTATGTTTTCACTCAAAAAATCGATTTTTGGTGAGAAATTCAAGTGATCACAGATTTTCACTGTTTTGGCTCTATCTCTTCTGGTTTCCAAAATAAATGAACTTTTATGTTTTTACTCATAAAATCGATTTTTGGTGAAAAATTCAAGTGATCACAGATTTTCATTGTTTTGGCTCTATCTCTTCTAGTTTCCAAGATAAATGGACTTTTATGTTTTTTAAGTAATCACAGATTTTCACTGTTTTAGCTCTATTTCTTCTAGATACCAAGATAAATGGACTTTTATGTTTTCACTAAAAAAATCTATTTTTGGTGAGATTTTCACTGCTTTGGCTCTATCTCTTTCAGTTTCCAAGATAAATGGACTTTTATATTTTCACTAAAAAAAAACGATTTTTGGTGAGAAATTCAAGTGATCACATATTTTCACTGTTTTGGCTCTATCTCTTCTAGTTTCCAAGATAAAAGGACTTTTATGTTTTCATTCAAAAAAATTGGTTTTTCGTGAGAAATTTAAGTGATCACAGATTTTTACTATTTTGGCTCTATCTCTTCTAGTTTCCAAAATAAATGGACTTTTATGTTTTTACTCAAAAAATCGATTTTTGGTGAGAAATTCAAGTGATCACAGATTTTCACTGTTTTGGCTCTATCTCTTCTGGTTTCCAAAATAAATGAACTTTTATGTTTTTACTCATAAAATCGATTTTTGGTGAAAAATTCAAGTGATCACAGATTTTCATTGTTTTGGCTCTATCTCTTCTAGTTTCCAAGATAAATGGACTTTTATGTTTTTTAAGTAATCACAGATTTTCACGGTTTTTGCTCTATCTCTTCTAGATACCAAGGTAAATGGACTTTTATGTTTTCACTCAAAAAATCGATTTTTGGTGAGATTTTCACTGCTTTGGCTCTATCTCTTCCAGTTTCCAAGATAAGTGGACTTTTATGTTTTCACTAAAAAAATCGATTTTTGGTGAAAAATTCAAGTGATCACAGATTTTCACTGTTTTGGCTCTATCTCTTCTAGTTTCCAAAATAAATGGACTTTTATGTTTTCACTCAAAATATTGGTTTTTGGTGAGAAATTTAAGTGATCACAGATTTTTACTATTTTGTCTCTATCTCTTCTAGTTTCAAAGATAAATGGACTTTTATGTTTTCACTAAAAAAAAAGAATTTTTGGTGAGAAATTCAAGTGATCACAGATTTTTTCTGTTTTGGCTCTATCTCTTCTAGTTTCCAAG
>NC_060952.1:98084473-98087996 GCF_022045245.1 Lucilia cuprina | reverse complement strand
TCGGTATCGCAATACCGGCCATAAATAACGATGATATTAGCAAAAACCTGGAGACAACCTCTGAAAAAAGACTATGAAAGACGAAATAGAGCCATCGGCGTGGTTAGATCTAAATAAAAATCACTGCCATTTTAAGATGCACTGACTCTTTATCGAACTGCTGGTTAAAGAGTTGTTATAATTTTAGACTAATTTGATGAATAAAACGAACGCTACTAATTTCATAGGCAAATAAACAAAAAGATATTAAAAGGTATATAATTAAATTTGGTAATTAAACACTGACATGTGTAAGTGAATTATTGAATTTATTTTTAACTTTATTTTATTTAATTTACTTAAATCTTTTACTATATTACGTGTATCAGTAACTCATTGAACTATGTACTATTAGACATCAATTTCAAACAATTGCTTTCAATTATAACCTAAAGCAATTTAAATTTTGCAACAAATATCATTTACATTTTATTAATTAAAATTAACTTTTATCTTCACAGAACTTTTGCACAAAAAGTTAGTTCAATTTAATCTAAACTTTTAAGCCCAATACTAAAATCCTAAAAATTTATAAAATTTAATACAACAGCTTAATTTTATTTTTTTTTTCGTTAAGGGCAAAATACATATCTACTACATAAAAGGAATAAAATGAATGGGAATGTATTGTGTGATTTTATAAATTTTTGAAAATTGTATTTCAGTATTTGCCAACATTTAATGAATAACAGAGACATATTGGCTTATTTCCAGGATTTCTTTGTAAATATTAAAACCTGATTTATTTTGTTCATTTTCATTTCGGGCGAAATCAATTTTATATTGTTAAAATGACACTGTGTTAAGAGAGCATGTATATGTGTGTGTATGAGTGAATGCGTCATCAGCATTTGATTTGTCCATTCAACACAGTCATTCACAGTCAGTCATCATCATCCAGTCCATCTAATGGAGTATCCATGGTATTGAGTATTGAAAGTTGCCGAGGGCAATTCCAGCAATAAGTGTAAATATCCAGCACAGCATTAAAATTGTAAATGCTTAGCTGGTATTTTCTCTACACATACATACATATATATACATAGCTACAATACAGCTATTGATCGTATGTAAAACCCTGCAGTGTTAGTTGCTAGTACTTTTACCTTTATTGTTTGGCTTTTAATTGGTAAAATCAATTGTATCAGAACCAAATAGTAATTTGAACTTTTAATCTACAGGATATTTGTACGTTCTGAGAGCATTCTAAATGCCATCTAAATCTATTCAATTTTAAGTAAAATAAAGTATAAAATGTAGTATTTGGACCTGAGGTAATATTACAAATTTGAAAATAAAAATCTAAAGAATCAAATAGCAAAACACAATAAGGTGTAGTTTACAGAAAGCTTGAAAATTTCTACCCAATGTAAAAATACAAAAAGTCTATTTTCGATAAAGCAAAATCACAGTTAAAATGAAATCTTTTCAAAAATTTTCTTACATTTTATGAACCTTTCAATTTAAATCAGTTCTTTACATAGTGTAAACTATGTAAAATCGCATCAATTGTAAAACTATGTACAATTGCAATATTTACATTATTGTAATGAAAAATTCATTATAATTTCTAAAAAATTTTCATAATTTTAAATTCTTTAATGTAATGTAAATGAAAACAAAGTAAATTAAAAAAAAAAAAAAAAACTTAAATTTAATTTTAAATATTTTTCAATACTAAACACAAAATAAACACTGTAAAAATGTTTCAAAAATAAGTATTGCTCTTTATATTGTTTATTTTTGACATTGTGCGAAAAAGGTTAAAATTGTATTGGAATTTTTAAAATTTTAAATATTCTACATAATGTAAACAATGTAAAAATTGTAATAAATTTTACAGTTTTTCTTAAATTATCTAGTGTGTCAAACTCAAGAGTAAAATACTTTTTATGACTATTATTTACACTATTAAAAACTAAATTTTAAACAAATTTCATTAAAATTTCAAAGATTTTCACATTTTTTCAATGCTAAAAATATAAAAAAAATATTTGTTTACCTTACATTGACTTCTTATATATTAAATTTATTCAAACTGTTGTAATTTTAGTTCTTTACATAAAGTAAACAATGTATATTATTATGGAAACACAAACCTTTAATGCAAATGTTTTATAACAATATAAACAAAGTAAAAAATTACAAAAATACAAACTTTTCATAAAAAAGTTTTTCTTTCAATAAAAATATTTAATAAAATATAAATAATTAAATAGTTGACATTATGTAAAATATGAAAACAATAATATTTAAAAAGTAAAAAATTCGTTGTAAACTAATTTATTTTACATCAAAATTTCAAGATTTTATTTATTTTTACACAACATGTAAACAATGTCATAACATTTGTAAATTTTTTTTTATTTTCTGCAAAAATAATTTTACAAAATTTGTTGTTTATTGAATCAATGATATTTCTTTTATTTCATTCCTAAAACTCTTTTTCTCCCAAACACACAAATAATACTCTTTAACACCCCATAGACAGCAACTTTAGACTTAATCAGTATATTTTTCTCTATTTTATTTTTCTTGCTAAATAAATACACTAAAGGATATTTAATCCCTTTTGGTCTTTTGTATGATTTAATAATGTTTGAATCATCAATATTTCATGAATTTATTTCAAAAATTTTCATCAAACATGACTTTATAACGTTTGAAATAAATTTTCAGCATTTTTGGCCATAAGTAGAAAAAATCAACAAAGATATTGGCTGGTAATGGCTACAGTTTTCAGTCAATACAATGTTTTCATTTAATATTGTTTTTCTTTTATTTTATGCTTTTATGGTGCCTGAAATTTTCTATAGAAAACAGTTTAGTTTTTCTTTATTTTTTTATGTTGAAGTTTGCATTTTATTGTAGTAAAGAAAATTTTAGTTTTTTTTTTCATTCTTTTCATTGTTATCGATTTTATTTATATTTTTAATTTTATTTATGTATAAAGAAGCCAGAATTTTTTTACATGATTTTCACAATAATTGTATACAAACATACTTCAATACATGTAAAAATTGTAAAAAATATGTACTTGGCTGTATTGCGAAGAAGGGATTTTCATAAAATGCCAACTGCCATAGCTACTTTTATTAAAGAAAAATCTTTAGTATTTGGATTTTTTGTTAAAAATGTATTTTCAAAATATTCTTGCACGAATGGTCAAAGTTAATACAAAGAAACAAGTTTTAGGGATCAAACACTGTTACTGACGACGCATAACTTTGTTTGAATAGAAAAAAATGAAAAATTTGCACCCATTTTGTTTACAATCTTGTATAAATTATATTTTCAATTGCCTTCCATCTACAATTTATCGCCTGAAATAAATGTTAACGGTCTAGTCATAGTCTAGTCATAGTCTAGTCATAGACTAGTCATAGTCTAGTCATAGTCTAGTCATAGTCTAATCATAGTCTAGTCATAGTCTAGTCATAGTCTAGTCATAGTCTAGTCATAGTCTAGTCATAGTCTAGTCATA
>NC_060952.1:98077710-98084373 GCF_022045245.1 Lucilia cuprina | reverse complement strand
ACTATAGACTAGACTATAGACTAGACTATAGACTAGACTATAGACTAGACTATAGACTAGGCTATAGACTAGACTATAGACTAGACTATAGACTAGACTATAGACTACGTTTGAGATTTTCTCAAATGTGTTTTAGATATTTGGCTGAAGAATATTAACTTACTGGCGTTATGTTGAATACTACACAAAATACATAGGATAAATCTCTTAGAAAGTTCACCCATAGTATAAATATTAATTTATTATATCTCGTACAAATTAATGCATTATTTATTAACTAATTTGTCAAAATGAAGTGGCCTACTTAGTAATAGTTTTAAAAAAGTACAATTCATGAACTCTTAGGAAGTGCTTATTACACATCGAGTGCATTTTAGTTTCGTGAAGTGACAAAAGGGCATTTCCTCTATGCAATTACATATATTTGCAGCTATTTAATACCAGACTTTAAAAGCAAAGTTTTCAGCAAAAATATTAAAAAAACGAAACTTTGCAAAAGTGAAAGTCATTGTGCAATGATTTACTATTAAGTACTTAAACTTAAGCATTCGAAGAAAGTATTTAATTAAAGTTTAAAGCAACTGCTAAAGTAGAACAATTTTTCTATTTTAAACCTACAAATCATTATTTTACCCCTGTATAAAAAACAGCAACCCCTTTTTAATTGATTAATTTGGAGTGTGTAACTTCGTTTGGCTAAAGGGGATAAATTGTTGTTTTTTCGTGCATTTTTTTTTTCAGAGAAAAACTGTCAACAACTTAATCTGCAATTGCAACCACTGTGTAAAGGAAATGAAAGAGATGTGGCAACACATAATGATCTAAAATATGAGAATGTGCTTGTTTGTGTGTTCTAAAGAATTATGTGATGAAATGTACATATATTTGTAAGTATGTACACTTGCGGTGGGAAAAGTAATGTTGAATTTTATATGTATTTAAAAAATAAATTTTTTATAATTAATTTAAAACTTTTAATAAAAAAATATTTACTTTTTCAACAAATAACAAATTTACACATATTTTACTGTCCACAGGTGTATGTGCAACTAAATCATGATGTTGCAGATTCGATGATGATGATGATGACAACGTCATAGATTTGGGTCATGTTTGCAATTGTAATGGAAAATGATTGCAACGACGACATCAAAATACCAGCCTAAAGAAAATAAATGATGAACAAAAATATAATGAACATACATACAGACATGCAGCATTTGCACACAATTTATAAGTATAAATGTATGTAAAGGAAATAAAACTGTGAAAAAATAAAAAAGCAATACATTGATGCCTGAAAACATGAGAAACAAAAAAATTAAAACAAGAAATTTGTAACAGGGTAACACTGTAGTCGACTATGACAACAGGAATGTCATCCTCACACACATACACATATATGTATAATTCAACTAAGTAAACAAACAAACGAGCACAATAAAAACAAACTGCATCAAGTGTTGATGCAGTTTATTTTGTTCCTCGAAAAAAAGTAGTCTATATAACAAACATGGAGAATTTTTTTACTCAAAGGGGAGATCAACAAAACACAACAGCAGAAGCAACAATAAGAAATACAAAAAAAGGTCCAAATACAAAAACTTCAAACCAACACATTGGAAGGCACACATGCATATATACATACAAATCAAATCAACATGTCACCCACCACTACCATCATTACACACCAATAGCAAAGTAAAACACACACCAGCACATTGTCAAGGATATAAAGTTGTTCACATGCTCTCTCCTTAACTGAATGTTTGTGTATAGTTTTTTTTATTAAGGAAATAAAATTGGAAAAAATGAAGAAAATTTAGTAGAGCCAGCAAAAAGGTACAAAAATCCATGCATGGAATCATGTCGACATTATAGAAGGTAAAAATGGTAAATGGTGCTACGACATGGATGGTTGATTTGACTGGCTGGCTATGAACCAGGCAATCTCAGGTTTGTTAAGTTTTGTTGCTGTAAGTATACACTACTACCACTACCACTTTCTTTTTTTTCTTTGTATTTAATTTTGCCGCATCTGTTATAGGGATCATTCAAAATATCGTTAAGGCACGTTAGTGTTATGATGAAATAAATTGCAGTTAAACATAGTCACAATCAAACACACATCATATACTCCTTCTATGTGTTCCAGCAATGTAAATAATGCAGCAGTGCAGCAATATGCATGCTTAACTATGAAAGACACGTTTAACTGTATGCAGCAATATTGCAAATACGGAAGTCTCTAATGAAGTAAATAATCAAATTGAATTTGAAATCTTTAAAATATACCTCAACAAATAGGGAAATTTAGTCAGGAATGAAGTACGTAGAGTAAATAAAATAAATATAAACTATATTTATTTTGATTTAAATTTAGGAAATTAAGGAGGAAATTAGCTTAATTATTACTTAACAAATATTAATTAAAATTGTAAATTGTACAGATAACTGCAGCAAGTCGTATGAGTGTTTTTTCCAATAATCATACGTCTTGTTGGCAGTATGTGTTCTTAAAAGAAAAAGTATTTTATTAAAGAAATTCAAGTGTATAATCCCTAGTCAAATAAGAGTAAGATTATAGTATAGTCTAGTCTATAGTCTAGTTTATAGTCTAGTCTATAGTCTAGTCTATAGTCTAGTCTATAGTCTAGTCTATAGTCTAGTCTATAGTCTAGTCTATAGTCTAGTCTATAGTCTAGTCTATAGTCTAGTCTATAGTCTAGTCTATAGTCTAGTCTATAGTCTAGTCTATAGTCTAGTCTATAGTCTAGTCTATAGTCTAGTCTATAGTCTAGTCTATAGTCTAGTCTATAGTCTAGTCTATAGTCTAGTCTATAGTCTAGTCTATAGTCTAGTCTATAGTCTAGTCTATAGTCTAGTCTATAGTTTAACTATGAAAGACACGTTTAGTCTAGTCTATAGTCTAGTCTATAGTCTAGGCTATAGTCTAGTCTATAGTCTAGTCTATAGTCTAGTCTATAGTCTAGTCTATAGTCTAGTCTATAGTCTAGTCTATAGTCTAGTCTATAGTCTAGTCTATAGTCTAGTCTATAGTCTAGTCTATAGTCTAGTCTATAGTCTAGTCTATAGTCTAGTCTATAGTCTAGTCTATAGTCTAGTCTATAGTCTAGTCTATAGTCTAGTCTATAGTCTAGTCTATAGTCTAGTCTATAGTCTAGTTTATAGTCTAGTCTATAGTCTAGTCTATAGTCTAGTCTATAGTCTAGTCTATAGTCTAGTCTATAGTCTAGTCTATAGTCTCGTCTATAGTCTCGTCTATAGTCTAGTCTATAGTCTAGTCTATAGTCTAGTCTATAGTCTCGTCTATAGTCTCGTCTATAGTCTCGTCTATAATCTAGTCTATAGTCTAGTCTATAGTCTAGTCTATAGTCTCGTCTATAGTCTAGTCTATAGTCTAGTCTGTAGTCTCGTCCATAGTCTAGTCTATAGTCTCATCTATAGTCTAGACTATAGTCTAATCTATAGTCTCGTCTATAGTCTAGTCTATAGTCTCATCTATAGTCTAGACTATAGTCTAGTCTACAGTCTCATCTATAGTCTAGTCTATAGTCTCATCTATAGTCTAGTCTATAGTCTCATCTATAGTCTAGTCTATAGTCTAGACTATAGTATAGTCTAGTCTATAGTCTAGTCTATAGTCTAGACTATAGTATAGTCTAGTCTATAGTCTAGTTTATAGTCTCGTCTATAGTCTAGTCTGTAGTCTTGTCTATAGTCTAGTCTATAGTCTAGTCTATAATCTCGTCTATAGTCTAGTCTATAGTCTAGTGTATAGTCTAGTCTTTAGTCTAGTCTATGGTCTAGTCTTTAGCCTTGTCTTAATTCTAATCTATAGTCAAGTCTCGTATATAGTTTAGTCTAGTATACAGTCTAGTCTATAGTCAAGTCTATAATCTTGTAAATATAGTCTATACTCTAGTCTACTGAATAATCAATAGTCAGCTTTCTCAGAGTGATTTGTATATAATAGCTTCTAATTTAGTCTTGTAACAATTCCTCAAAATTTATTAAAGCTATTTAAAATTTTCTGCAAATTGTTTGCAAAATAATTATTACTCGTATTTGTTGCTCAACGAAATTTCCTTTAACCAACCTTCAGAATGAATACCCTTTAAACAATCTCTACATAGAAAATGAAATTTTTTATGTGCAAAAAAAAAAACATTATTTTAAGCAAATCTTTCCATAATGTACACCAGTCCTACAGCCAAAGGAAAGTGTTTGCGTATATAGACTAAACTGGAGTTTGGTAATCATTAAGGGATATAATAAACCAGTTATGTTATGGCAAAAGATATAACTGTATTCCCCTGCATCAAAAACATGCAGGAAAAAGTTGTACGCTATACTGTAACTAATGCAAATATAAAATCATATGGATATTTGTACAAACAAATTCGGTTAAATGACCGACCTTATTTTCCGGCTACGTCGTTTTTCACATTTTTACCGTAAAATACTGCTAATAAATTTAATGGTTAGCAAAAAACAAAAATTAAAATAAGTGAATATAACGAAAAGGAAAAGCTTGAGGGGTAAAAATCGACAAAAAAAAAGTAACTAAGCACGTTAAAAATTTTACTGCATGTGCGGACGTTAAGTGATTCTAATTAATAATGGCGATAAAATAACAAACATATAGAGACATGCATGGACACACCACTCACTTGACGTACTTGTACACTTCAACTCACTTTATTTCTATTCATTCATTTTACTCATACACTGACATGTTTCCTCAACACATATGGGTCACGCAAAGTTTATGCAAAAAAAAAATAGGAAGGCAAAAATGAAACTAATGACATATTGGTTTACTAAGAACAAAGAGAGGGAAATGAAAAAGTTGAATACTTGTTTTTTTTTAATAACAAATTTTAGTAATTTCAAATATTCATCGTACTGCAGCAATTAGTTGAGTGCCTCAGGCGTATGAGTATTAAATATTTTGTATAAAAATAATTATACGCCCTGTTGGTAATGTTTAAATAGAAATTTTATGTTCAACTAAATTTATAGTTATTTATAGATTTTGATCAATAAGATTATAACAACTACTGTAGCAGCTCTATGTAAATTCTTTAACTTTTATTCATTTAAATACAACTAATCTTCTTAACTTAAAGTAAATTTTCTTAAGAATATAATAGTATATTTTTTCCTTTCAAACTTAATTAATTAAAAGTAAATCCTTTGTCAGTTTCTGTCTCTATATTTAAGCCAGCGATCATTCAACTGCAAGTTCAATTGTTATTTATACAAAAATACTAACCTCCCACTGAGTATCGTTGGTTCTTATTTAATTTGAATAGAAAAACACCTACTGTTTTTTACTTATTTTTTAGCAGGCTAAACAAAAGAAATAGTATCTTATATATAAATTTTCAACTAGAGTAAAGGAATTAACATATAGTATCGTAAAGTCTTAAAGACGAGAGAGGGTTAAAGGAAAAACTACATAAACCCCAACTTGACCTAATGTCACGTTAATTTATACTTTTGTGATAATTATACATAAAACAAATCTAAATGTATAAACATATACATTAAGTTATTTATTTATAAAAATACAAATTTTACGTGTAGCTAAGGAAATCACGACAATTTCTTTTAAGGGTGTAATAAAAAATTTATTGAAATTGACTTTACTCACATTAGTAAATAAACTAAAAAAAAGAATATCGATGGTGAACAATTTAAATTGTTAACTACCAAGATATAAGATAAGAAAAGGCAGCCAATCTCCATTATTATTATAGATTAATCATTTTTTGTTATTATTTTACGTTGAATAAATTTTGTTTGTTAAGTGTTTTAACGATACATAAAAAACGATATACATAAAAACTAGTTTTTAAATAATTGGAATATGTTCATAAGCTTATGTACATATATGAGTATGTGTGTGTATGTACGTTTTTGTATGATTTTAATTTTTCATAAGCAAGAAACAATTTGTACGGTATACATATTTACGTATCTGTTTATATAAACAACAAAAACTCTAGCAACAATAATAATTATAATAACAACAGTACCAACAAAAACAAAACTACTAAAGGAAATCTTTCAAAGTATAAAAAAATAAAAGTAAAATTGAGAACTAACAAGTATTTTTTCTCGCCCCTTCAACAAACATACAAAATACATACACATATATATATGAAAGGAAAACACATATGCATACAGATATATATTCACTCATACATAATGAAACTAAATGACTAGGTTATTGTAATAAATAGAAAACATTACGAACGAAAATATGAGAGTAAAAGAGAAACTTTTAATAAAGAGTTCTTATTCATATAGGTGTCAATAACATTACTGCAGAGAGAGAAAGAGAGACTTGTATTGATGTTTTGATGAAAACAGCTGTTTTTCTTGTCTATTTCCCACTCCTATGTTTTTATTTCATTTTGAAGTTGTTCATAGTTTTTTGTTGTTATTTATAGATGAGATTTCAACATATACAATACGATTTATATCTTTTTTATCACATTGTATATGTTTTTTTTTGCACTATGGCTAGACTATGACTAGACTATGACTAGACTATGACTAGACTATGACTAGACTATGACTAGACTATAACTAGACTATGACTAGACTATGACTAGACTATGACTAGACTAT
>NC_060952.1:98075794-98077610 GCF_022045245.1 Lucilia cuprina | reverse complement strand
TTAGTTAGTTAGTTAGTTAGTTAGTTAGTTAGTTAGTTAGTTAGTTAGTTAGTTAGTTAGTTAGTTAGTTAGTTAGTTAGTTAGTTAGTTAGTTAGTTAGTTAGATATTTAGTTAGTAAGTTAGTAAGTTAGTTAGTCTCCCATCAAATCATTAATATTAAAAATTTTCGCTTTTAATCTACAACAACGAAAAGTATTTCCAATTTTCTTTGTGGTATTAACTTATTTTTCATTCTAATTGACTGTAATCTTAAAACCTATAAAGTTGGTAATACTTTTAACAAATTTTATTCCAGATATTCCAATGACTAAAATTTACATTTTTATACAATTTCTGCAATATATCTTATTAAACTTTTAACAATTTCCCAAATCGAAATATTTGCATTTTTCAATGACTTCTTTAAGATGAAGAAAAAAAAAATAAACCATAAAACTTTACGCAACTTAAAATGTAAATTTCTAATACACAGCCCACTATTACAAAGGCGAATAGTTAGAAACGAATAATCTATATAAATTTAATAATTAATGTTTGTTTGAAGTCTACTTATGCTGAAAAAGGCAGTAACAATTTTCTTCTCTATACTTCTACAATTGGTTTTGATAAGCAAAAAAAAAAACAATAGAAATATCTTTCGAAACTTTACATATTTTTTCCAATTTTATATAAGTTTGTATTAAAAACTCATAACAGGAGCGAAGCTTACTTGGTATCGTTAGTAAAATAACATTCAAAACATCTTGGCTTATCAGTGACAAATTTGTCAAAGGAAAAAGTGACATTTTGGTCTAAGATTAAGATCAATGTGTAACTTTCATTATGTAAAATAATAGGAAATAGAAAAAATGCTAGAAACCTATTACAACATGAAAGTCATATAAGATGATTCTTTTCTTTTATGTTTTTAAAACAACAAAACAGACTTTTTGTCTTAGATGAGACAAGTTTGTTTAAAAACGACAAAAAAGAAATAAGGAAAAGAAGAAAACCTTAAGGTAACAACAGTCTGGTCTGTTCAACAAAAAAAATAAATAGAAACTAAAACAAACAGAAGAAACAAAAATTAAGAAAAGGACGCTAATTCGACATTATCAATTAACCGCAGAGAATAATAATT
Source organism: Lucilia cuprina (assembly GCF_022045245.1). NCBI lineage: Eukaryota > Metazoa > Arthropoda > Insecta > Diptera > Calliphoridae > Lucilia > Lucilia cuprina. Next base: position 98,076,489 of record NC_060952.1, on the reverse strand, counting down.
CATGTCAGACAACTTAATGCCCGAAGACAATGGTAGACAAAATTGTCTAACAGAGTTGGTTGTTGGTTAGTTGCTGGATTTTGATAGCAGGCCTGTTGTGTGCTTTAGCCATTTGTATTCGAAATGTATGTCTGTTACAATATTTGTATGAGTGCTGTAAGTAAACAAAGATGCCCTTAATGGTTGCATGAGAGTATAAAGTTGGCTGGCTGGCTGTGTGACTTGTAGTTGACTGAATGGCTGGATGGATGGCTGGTTCTATGGTTGGGTGTTTGGGTTACGTTGTTTGTTTATTTTGGGCGTATAGGGGGCTTATTAAGTTAGCAAACAGCAAAAAAAGTAAAACAATGACTAAGTACTATATGGAAAGGAATAGGCCGACAAATAAGTTAATGTGGAAAGATACTGAAACAAAAGAATCAAAAACTAAAAAAAAAATATATTAAAACTTAAAACAAGTCTACGTACAAAAGTTGAATGTAACAGCAGCTAACAATGAGTTAGAAATATATTATATCTTGTGTATGTGTTTTTCTGTGACACTAACACCAAAAGCCCAAATGCAATTGTCTTTCCATGTCGTTGCTTCTTCTACCAAAATTGACGCACTGGGAGCGTATGTTTGTTTCTAAAAGTCTGCTCTAAAGATAAACACAATTTTGCAGCAAATGTTGCACACATAAATATGTATACTT
>NC_060952.1:98072320-98075694 GCF_022045245.1 Lucilia cuprina | reverse complement strand
CATATCAAAATTTTACTGAAATTTTGCCTCTTTCATATATAAATATTTTTTTGAAAAAAATACATTTTTACTGTTCGAAAAATCGAACACCGGAGCGAAATGGGTTAATGTTAATATTCTTGTTATTGGTATTGTTGTTGCTGTCGTTTTTTGTTGTAATTTTTTTCGGTTGTATTTATTGTCAATCCAAACTGTCAACATAAATATCGAATTTCATCACCTGTTTGATTAATCGAATGTCATTTAGTACGTTATGTAATAATGTGGTTAAATGTAGTTTGCGCCCAAAGATCTAATTTCTAGCAATAAATGGGCTCATAAACTAAAACGCCTAGGGTTTTTTTGTTTCTGTGAATTTTGTTAAATAAGTGACATATTTAGGAAAAAAATAGTCAGTGTATAGTGGCGGAGTAGGAAAACAAAATGAAAAATTAATGTTTTAAAACAAATTAGTCATATAGGTATATTTACCTATAAACCTTCCAACATGATTGATTGTATACAATTATTTTTTTTTTTTTACTTTAAATCAGTTTTTCTATTTAACAACTAATGTTAAATTATATATTAAATTAAAATAACTCAAATTTCTATAAATTTTTTTAAGGACGTTTAAAAGTTGTCTTCAATGTCTGTCCATCCATTGTGAAATATATGCAATAAAAATCTGTTATTTTAATGACTTGTAACCATCAACCAACTTCCAACTAAAATTCTACCAAATTCCTGTTTATTTTTTCTTTCATTTAATTCGTTTATTTTCCTTCTTTTTTTCAACTAAATCATTGATGGTTTTTGATTTTAACTACTTCTCGCATCAACAAACAATCTACAATTTTGTGTTTTATTTTTTCTAATTTATAAAAAAATTGCACAAACTTAAGTTACCATGGCAAAAACGAATATAATTTTTATCTTTTCAACACTTTATCAACCGCGCTGCTGTTCACTGCCCCCGCTTTATAAAAACAGTGACAGAGAATATAATAAAAAGAAAACAACATAAAACGATGTCAATTCCCATTGAGTTACAATCACTGACAATCACAATATTTTAATGTTGCTCACAAGAAAAAAATCAATACATACACATAAACAACATGATAAATACTAAAAAAATACATGAAAAGGAAAAAATCTATATAAATAACGATAAATTACAACTTAAATGTAAACGTTGGACTCGAAAGCTCGGTTTGCTTAGTGCGGCACATAGAGAAAAACTTTGGCTGAACAAGATTTGCAGCAATCTTTTGAACATTGTTATAATAAAATTAACAATAGTAAGATCAATGCAATCATATTTATGACTGACATTAAATTCATTAGTTAAAACGTTGCTACAATAATAGAGTATGATCACAGCTATGTGTGGGACAATAATTTATATGATTGTGGCAATCACTTAAATAATGTATTTAACGAAAATTACTACAATTACTTAAAAGAAATTACATTTAGGAATTATTGATAACAAGTAATTGTAATTTAAAAATAATCAATAATAATAATAATAACTTGTAATGTAATTGACATTCCTCTAGTTTGATAATAATAACTCTTCTAATATTTTCTCTCCGTGTATCTGTCTGTCTACATAGTATCTATGTTGGTTGGTCTTTAAAAACTATGGCTTGCATCAATTTAATACCCGTTTCCTTTTTTCTCTCTCTCACTCATCCTCGGGTAACTCAAAAATTTATGACGCGTATGAATGATTCCTGTCTTCTGAGTGTTCTATGTGTGTGGGACACAACAAATATTAAGATAAGCAAAGAGTCAAAAGAGAGGTACATAAAATACTTATGCCGACCAGCCCCGGGCAGAGTAAATGGTACAAGAGCAATCTTGTATTTACACTGGTATGATGACATTGAAAATAATTTAAATAAATTGAAATTGAATTTAGACTAATAGAAAATAGAGAGAGGCGCATAGGGTGTAAAAGTGCTATGAAGGGGTATTTTAAGTTTGTATGCTAAAACCTAATCAACTATCCCATAGTTAATAGAAACCTAGTTAGACTCTCTGTATAAGACACACGCACTTGTATTCACAAACAATCACTTAGTAACGACAACAAATACATTTAAACAAACTTGCAAACACTTACATTATTGTATAACATAGAAACCAGACTACATCTTAAGTTACAATGTGCGTCAAAAAAAAAAGAATATTTTCATTTCCGTCGTTAATGGAATTGATAAAGTAGATGGGTGCTAAGGAGGAAAGGGCAATGTTGTTTAAAAAAATATATAAAACAAAAATGTTATAGTGAAATAGAAAAAATTCAGTAGCAGCAACAAAAATAGATATATTTTTTTTTATAAAATGTACAGAAAATAAGTGAAGCTGCTATCTGAGTGTTGAAGTTTACACTATTCTAATATTAATAAACATAAATAAATAAAAAATGATTTTCTGAAAGCCTGGTATGGAGACCTTTTTTTCTAAAGGGCCAAATAGAAACACACAAGCGGCTTGACAAACTTACCAGTATTTTACGTTTGTGCAAGCCTGCACAAACTCTCTTTGGTCCTTAACCTTACAAAACTTTGGACTAGTCTAATGAATTTTCTATGATCTGTTCTATAAATTAATCTAGGGACTAGACTTTGATTTAGATTTTGGACTATTAACTGTTTATCCTATTATCTACTGTCTAATGTTATTAGACTAGACATATCTAATTTACAGACTACTCTATGAATTTGTTTTGGGTCTAATACAGTCAATATTAGACTAGACTAGTCAATACTCTAATCTAATGTCTTACAAATAGGAACTTATTTAGTCTATGGCCCAATCTGCTGATCGAAGGGATTTGTTAATTAACTAGTCTCTCTAATACAAAAGAAACGGTTAATTTTGAAAGTGACATACAATTTTCAAAAAAATGATTTGGGACAACTGGAATAAAAAAGTATTTTGTACAAGTTGAACATTTAATTTGACAACCTGGTATTAATACGTAATTAATTATCAGAGGTTTTTGAAAAAAGACCTTTAAGGAAACACAGATCAGCTATTGACCTAAATCTTTAAAATATAGAAAATCAATTTATACTTTTTATTAAATGCGAATTCTTCGAATTATTGACATAAAGTTAATAATAAAATTTTTGAAGTACCTTTGCAGATGGAAAAAAGTACAAAAAAATCCCTTTTTATAGGTTGTACTTAGTTGTTAGTTAGTTAGTTAGTTGGTTAGTTAGTAAGTTAGTAAATTAGTAAGTTTGTAAGTTTGTAAGTTAGTAAGTTAATAGGTTAGTAAGTTAGTAAGTTAGTAAGTTAGTAAGTTAGTAAGTTAGTAAGTTAGTAAGTTAGTAAGTTAGTAAGTTAGTAAGTTAGTAAGTTAGTAAGTTAGTAAG
>NC_060952.1:98066860-98072220 GCF_022045245.1 Lucilia cuprina | reverse complement strand
AAATTTTTTTGACAAGATTTTTGCAATCAACGGGCCCTAAATGCTCTAAAAAAGTACTTTTTTCAAAAATTTGAAATAAAAATTTAAGCTTGGTACGAAATGGGTTAAAGGGCAAAATAATTGAAAGTGCTTAATTATGTAAGACCCACAAAAACATGACCAAATACAGCAATATTTTACAAATGACTGACTCTTACATACAAATACAAACACACACACACATATATATTTAAACTCAGTCATCAATTTATATAAAATATTTGGGAATATTGATCGTCAAGCGCCAAAAATAATTAAGATGATTTATGACAGAAAAATCTAGGAAATAAAGTGAAAGAGTAGGCTTTGAAATCTACATAGATATACATATACACAATATACAAAAACCACAAACTTATTTTTGAATAAAGTTCATTAATGCATCAACTAAAATGGCAAAATGAAAAGAATTTTTAAATGTTTGCTTTATTTCGAAGAGTAACATCAATTTCAGTTAAAATGTTCCTAGATTCTAAAGAATTTTGCAGCATTGGAAATTGCAATTTTTCTGTCATTAGGTAATTAAAAGAAAATAAAATTTTTAGTTTCATTTAAATTTTCGACTATAATGCAGGAATTCAAATTTTGCAGCTGTTTCAAATGCATAAGCAAGATATACTATAAAGCATTTACTAAGAAAAAAAAAGTTATGTGCATAGGAAATATTACATATGGAACGAGATTTTAAACAATTTTTCGTTTTGCAAAAATACAAAAATTTAATTTGTCGTTTTGTTTGTCAAATTTGCTTTAGACCAATATCTTTTTAAAAAGGATAAATGTATCGCATCTCAAGGGTCTTTCATATAATATATAAAAATTTCATATTTCTTTATGTAAAAGAGAACTGTGTACTAAAATTGATTAAACTTTAATAGAAACTTCATTATCTTTTATTTTACAATTCTGTAATGAATTGATATTACTTATTTGATCTGGAAGTTAGTTAGTAAGTTATTTGTTAGTTAGTTAGTAAGTTATTTGTTAGTTAGTTAGTAAGTTAGCTAGTTAGTTAGTAAGTTAGTTAGTTAGTTAGTTAGTTAGTTAGTTAGTTAGTTACTTAGTTAGTTAGTTAGTTAGTTAGTTTGTTAGTTTGTTAGTTTGTTAGTTTGTTAGTTAGTTAGTTAGTTAGTTAGTTAGTTAGTTAGTTAGTTAGTTAGTTAGTTAGTGAGTCAGTCAGTCAGTCAGTCAGTCAGTCAGTCAGTCAGTTAGTTAGTTAGTTAGCTTGTTTGTTAGTTGGTTAGTTAGTAAGTTTGAAAGGAGGATGTCTATACATCAAATCCGAAGAATTACTGCTAGACTACTTTTGTACGTTCCTTATCCAATGCCTCAGTTGGGAATCGATCCTTCCACCTCCGGTCTAACCAATAACTTACCGGTATTGAAAATAACCAATAGCTGTCAACAATTTTACCTAGACACAATACAATTTATCGCACGTAATTTATTCTGAATAGACATAAACATGTTGAGCAATATTCTTTGACGAAATTTTATGAAATTTTTGGTTTTCACAATGTTAAAAATAATTTAATAAAATTACTTTAAAATAGATAAGTTATTAATATGACATTTTTTAAAAAATATTTTTGGAATAGGATTTCTATTGAGAATACAGAAAATGAGATTATTTTCAGGCTTTACTTTTAGTTTTTTTTAGTTTTGCTTCATAAACTTCTTCTCCAGTAAACAGAATTCAAAAATTATCTTCGTGTTTAAACCTAAAATGCCCTTCCTTCCCTACATGTATAGATTTGTGTATTTAGAGTTATTTGTGTAGAGTTTTATTTGTATATTTCCACTCAGGAATAATGGTAAAAATATTTGCATGGAAGGACAGACGTCCTGAAAATAAACCAGGAAGTAATTTTGAATTTAACTGAATGACTATTATTTTTGTAAATTACTAAAATTACAACAAACATAATACTCTTCTAAAATTCACATATTTCTTTCTCATAAAGTATGTTAAAAAAATATTTAAAATTCTTGCAAAACTTCATAACAAAAATCAATAACAACTGTCAACTATTTAACTATGGTTTTAGAACAAAGTACAAAAAATTCTAAATGAAAAAAGTTGAAATGTAAAAATGTTAAAATAGTAAAATTTGAACGTACACTTTCATTATTGTGATTATAGTCATAAGTACATGTTAGTGCATTTAGCCAAGTGGAGTTACCCCAATGTTAAGCTTAAGTGAGCAGCACTGAGTTATTCTGCAACAGAGTTGAGTAAAGTTAAAGGACATTGTCCTACATTTGCAGTGGCTGGCTAATCAAATATAAACGTTCATGATTGAATGCATGCGGTCATTAAAATTTCAAAATGTTAGTGTTACGTTGTTCAACAACAGCTGAAGCAAAAAACAACAACAACTGTGGCTATAGCAATATTAGCAAAAAAACAAAACTACCACTTACAAACTATTACAACTCGATGACTAGCTTGCGTTGCTGGGTCGTTGGGTCAGGTTGGATGTTTGTTTAGTTTTCGTTGGGTCGTTGTAAAAGCAATAAAAATGAAAACTATTGTGGACATTTGTTTTAAGTTTTAATGCTTTAGTTTAATTGAAATGATCTCCAAGCACGCAAAGCAATAGAATTTCAAGTAGTTTTGTTAAGTCCAGTGGTAGTAGGTAGACCCATCCTAAATGGCCAACAACCTAACACCATTTGATCTGTGTGTGTATGTTTATTTTTTTAGATTGTTGTGTTCTGAGGATTGAGCTTTAATATTGTGGTCAGAAAAGTGTAAACTGTTGGTTGTATAGCCAGTTGCTTGGGAATTCGAAACAGCATTCGTGTCAGGAATTAGCGCACCTTTTTTTTTTGTGTGTTTCTTTCTTCCATTTCCCTATGTATTGTTTAATACGGATGTGCAATTATTAACGGCATATTTACATGATTGTGTACTAAATTCCATGGGCAATAGTCGGTAGTCTTAGCAGAGCTATAACTACTTTCTTTTAACATTTGCAATACGTGTCCAATGGGAACGACTAACTGCCTTAGAGGTTTGTGAAGTTTTGAGGTTTGGGCTTAAAAGTTATGTAATATAATCCATAAATAATTGTTTTGTCACCATATTTATATATAAAAAAAAAGAAATCAAATAAATATGAGTTATGAGCTAATAAATATTGTGATTTATTATGATTGATTTAGTTGCAGAAAACTTGTTTGTTTTGTAGTCTTATGAATTTAAAACTTCATGTTATATTTAAAGAAAATATAGATCTAATTAAAAATTTAGAAATTTAAAGACGGCGTTTAGACCATAATACAATAAACCATTTATGTCATGAACTTTTTTTAATTGACTTAAAAATTGTTTTGAAATTGTACAATATTTTATCAGTTTTCATATGTACTCGCGAAGGGACGGACGGATCTTTATGATTTAGAACAGTCTATTTTTAAATTTTGTTATGCTTAAAAACTTGTGTATTTTTGCAACATAAATATATTGCCAATAAACATTAGTTTTGTTATCAATAATTTAAAATTTCAATTCTTCTTCAAATCCCTTATAAGTTCATACCGAAAAGTCCTTGTCATCACTTTGGCAACAATTAAAACTTTTCCCTTTTTTCTTAAAACAAAGGACTTTTAATATTTTGTCATAACGACACTAAGACTTCGCAAGCCTGTCGTGCGGACATGAAATACAAATAATTGTTTTAGTACTTTTTGTGGTAAGAAATGTTTTTAGTTGAGTTTAAAATTTACTATAACTTCCTTTAATTGCCAATTTAATTTAGGAGCTCAAAGCACAAGCCTCTTAATGCCTGTTAAATGGTTTTAACACCAGCAAGTCATAGATTTTTTACAATCAACCCCTTTTCTGATATTCTTTTGGCAGACATTAAAACCAATACAATATAGGAGAGGCCCAGTAAGACTATAACTATTAAATTTAAATGTTTAAAATAATAAAAAAAATAAAAAACAATACAATATGACTGGTAATGAAACTAGCCAAAAATCCAATTATATAAAATCGTCTTTAATACTTGAACTCATGGTTGTAGTAGAACCGTTCTTTGTTTTTGTATATTTTAATATTTTTGTTTTTGGTGTAAAAGTTTCATTTACTTTGATTCATATTTCTGATAAAAGATTTGGTTTGGAATAATCATATTTGATTTACTTAAGCCACCCACCTTAACTCCCCCCACACTTTATTGGTAGAACAGCCACAATAGTTGTTTTTATTTTTGTTGTTGTTTTTGCCGTATGTGCCACAAACGCCCAACAATTATTACGCGAAGCAACCATCCAACCGAACGGAAACACTGTTGCCATTTTCTGCAAGAAGGATATTTTTTCAACATGCAATATTCAAATTAAACTAAACTTTTTTTCTTTCGTTCTCTCACAATTTTTTTGTATTCCCTCTGTAGTTTTGCGTGCTGGCATGTTAATGTCTTCCTCGTTTCCCCAGTTGGTTGGTTAGTTTGTTCGTTCGTTAGTTGTAGGGTTATATGGTCGGTGTGTCGGTCTAACAGTATCCAAACTCATACAATGTTTTGGTATGAAAATATAAAAACTTATGAGTAGCGAAAAAATATAATAAAACTTTCATAATTTGCAAAAGAAGAAAGGAGGGGAAAAAAACGTAGAAAAATTGCACACGGAAAGTCATATAGTTTTTATGTCAGATCGGCTACTACTTGACAGTAGGCAGTTGGTAACTAACTAGATAACTAACTAACTAACTAATTTTGGGACAACGCACTTTTGTGAGCTTTTATATTTTCACCAAAAAATACGGATTTTTTCCAAAAATTACGATTTGATGGAAAGTGAAAGTTATCACAGATTTTCTATATCCTTCTTAAATAATTTGACTTTGAAGTTTCAACCGAATATCGATTTTTTAATGCGAAATAAAATTGAACACAGGTTATCGTTGTTCTGGCTCTATCTCTTCTAGTTTCCAAAATACAGGTCTGACCTTCTACCAATTCGAAAGATTCGATTGAATTGATACTGCGTAGTTGTGTAATGAAAGATAAGGATAGACATAAAGGATTTCGAGCTAAACTTTACAAAATTGGCCAAATTTAATGAGACAAGGCAATGATAATAGTGCACGATTGGTAATTTTTAATAAATAAGGTACAGGAGACTTCATTTCTGTATTATTGTACAACTTTTTCAAATTAAATCTGGTAAGGACTCATAATACATAGATACTGCAAGCAGTATTGTATTGTACGATTTTGTCGTAATTTGAAATATAAAAAATTTTCTTCGAAAAAAGTATTTTTCTGGAAAAGTAACATTTGCTTAGTTTTTTTTAAGCAAAATTCAAT
>NC_060952.1:98035038-98066760 GCF_022045245.1 Lucilia cuprina | reverse complement strand
TTACTTTTAGAAAAACTTGTGCACATTTTCTTCCATCAAAGTTCAGTTTACTCTTGACTTTAAGCAATGCTTTAAAAGTAGAAATGTTTGTCCACTTGTACATTACAGTATATGTTGCAAAAGTGATGTTAAATATCCATAGCCTTCTATGTTTTTAATAGTGATCATAACAGTCTCAAGTATAGTGATGCTATTGCATTCTATATAAACTAGATATTTGTTCTGATGTATATCATTAGTAAGGTACTTGGTTATTCGTTTTGTATATACTATAATAAATATTCCTGTTTTCATACATCCAACTTTTATTTCACATAATGCTACACAGCATGTTAACGATACCAAATACAATGTTTTTAGTTAACAGAAAAAAAACTAAAATAAAATCAAAGAAAAACAATAGAAATAGTAATGATTTTCAACTTTGATGTGATGTCATGTCAACAAGAGTCAAGAATGTATTAAAAGTAAAGTAGTCATTATCTTGCTATTAAACCAAAAAAAAAAAAAAATATATATATAACAAACTAACAGAAAAGGGAAATATTGTGATTTTAGTTATTTATTTTTATAAACTTTATTTATTTGGAAAATTAGACTCCTAATTATTTCCGCATGTGTGGTAGTTATATACATATAATCAAAAACGTGGTACTTATAAACATATGGGGATACAATTTAAACAAATACTCACCCTGCTCCCACTCTAAAAACACTTGAATTTCCAAAAATATACAATATATATTGTGATTTGTAATGAAATCTTACTTCCCTTTGCCTTTAACAGGAAACAGTAGGTAATCACAGTATGAGTTTTGTATAAGTGTATCCCAGAAGTTTTGCCACAAATGAATGTTTTTATAAAATAGTATATTTGCCAAATATGCTATTAATGGTATGATTAGGTTTTATAAATTTTAAGATTTATTTTTTAATTTAGATTAAATCAATCATCACTTAAGTGGTCGTAAGAAAACTGAAACTCTAAATTTGTGATACACACCCCGAACTGTTGGGAAAATTTAATTTTTTTATAAAATGGGTTAAATTATTTGTATTTCAATTAAATATACAAATGTATGAGTATAAGCCATTTTGCTTTATTCACATATGTGGGAGTAATTCTTTTTTCCCATTTCTGCAGGACTTTTACTGTTTAGAATATCAAACAATTTTATTTACTTTTTTATTTATATATTTTATTTACATGAGCATTAGTACAAGTGTCTACATGTGTACAATATACATTTGAATGTAAATGTAATTATTTATTAAAATAATCAGCTTATTTATGTTTCAAAAGTGTTTATCTTTGTGTGCGTGTGTATGCAATTATATTGGTTAAATGCTGTTTGTATATTAGTTTGTATGTATGTATATAAATTTGAAAATGTGTCATGTCAATTTAATTTGATGTAAATAAGTAGCAATCAAACAAAAAATCTCCTGTGGCGTTTATTTAATCAACAAGTATTGAATTTGGACAGCATGTGTTGTCAATGCTAAAATTTCCATGGCCCAGAGACAATTAAGAGGTATTTAAATTTTATTTTCATTAAAAAAGTTTCGTGCAGTTTTGTTTAGTTAAATAAACAACAACAAGATTATAATTGAAAATATTTATTGAGATGGGTTTGTTGGAGATTGACATATAAATTTCTTAATTAACTACCTAAGATGATAATGTAACTTATTGAAGATTAATTTTTCTTTAAAGATTTGTTTTACATTTGTTTAAAACTATTTTTCCATTTTTTTAATAAAAAAAAAAATAATAAAAAATGTTTGGGAAAAAGTAAGAATGAGTCAGTCATGATAATTGCAACCTGTAATTTGAGTATAAGATTCATTTGGACGGACAGACAATCAGACGAAGGACATCGCAAAAATACATCAATACGAACCCAAAAAAAATGTTAAAAAAAATTAAATATTCTTTGAATGAATGAATTCTTTAAGAGAATTTTTGTATCTTACAACCAATGGTGGACGTGAATCAATATACATTTAAGTGACAAATAAATAAAACGATTAATCAAATTTTATTAAAATTGCATCATTAATATCATTGATATAAGTGCATTAATCACTTTTAAAACTCATTTCATAATTAAAGCCATTTTATCCGTAGACCACTTTTCTCCATTAAAAACACTTTTGCACTCTGTAAATCCTTGTGTAAGTATATTTGTAATGTTAAAATGTATTGGTAATAAACTATGTGAAATGGTTAATCTTCATTTACATTTGTGTGTTGGTTCGTTCATTCGTTTGTATTCTATTATTAAAAAGAGATTAATGTTTTGATTATTGTTGTGATCTTTGGTGTAAAACATAAAATTACATGTGTTTTGCAAGTATTTTAACGAAAATTTACACCTTTAATTGAGTATAAATGAAAATTATTATTAACAACATGCAATAACAACAACAACAACTGTGGCAGCTACAACAACATTAACTATATAATAGCAAGAGCGATAATTCAAAAAGCAATTAAAACCCCAAATGAAAGTATAAACTTAATTAAAACAAGACTGAAAAAACACAAACAGTAAAATATAAAGAAAAATGAAGAAAAACGAAAATATGAAATAATTGTAGCCTATAATGAAACAAACAACTACAACAACAACAACACCATCCACTACACACACTTGAAACAAAAAAGGACACAACAGCAAAATAACCAACCAACATATACAGTTCAAGTGTACAACTATAAAAAAATGAAAAAAACTACGAATATAGATGGGTGCTTGTGTGTAGGTGTACTCAAGTGTAGTTCAAAGCTTTGAAGTTTATGGAAAAAAAGCAAAAATACATATTTTTTGTTTTATCATCACACTCATAAAAGCATACGACGACAACAGGCCAAGTTGTTCATTTTATATAATGCTGCCTGCGTTGTTGTTGTGTTAATGATGTTGATAAAACCTCATCAGCAACAGAAATAAAGAATAACAACAACAGCAGTAGCAGCAATATAAAAGCAGTTTATGCGTAGACCATGGTTGAAAAAATGTAATTATACTTTGTGCGACGACTATTTATAATGCGTTCACACTAACTCTGTTACTCTGTGTTCTGCATACTGAGCTTATTTCTCTATTGTTTGTTGTATATATTAAATATCGTTACCATTATAGTACTGTGTTAATATTAAGGTATAATTCAGCGATGATGAAAATACTCTATACTTTAAAACTAACGGAAATAAACAAAACATAAACAAAAATATATATACTGTTACAGACTTTTATTGTTTAAACAAATATTATACATCGCTTGAATATAAATAGAAATATGCACCAAAACATTTACATTTACATCGGCGCATTTATTTATTTACACTTTCAGTAAAAGATGTTAAACAAGTATGAAAATGTAGTCTACTATATGATACCCTAAAACTTCTATAGAAAGATGGTCAATAGTGGATCATTTTTTATGTAATTTTTTACCCCGATTTCATTATAAATATAAAATTATAACGTTACTGATATACTGACTGATTCATTTTTACACAGCTTAAGTAGTTGAAGCTAAAGAATTATGTTGAGTGGAATTCAAAACTTTTGTTTCAAAATTTGCCCCTATAGGGAATAAACGGGTAAAATTGAATTTTCGTCATTTTTGGTAACTTTCACCTTTTAAACAAAAAATGTATTTGATTCCTTTTGAACTTATACCCAAAAATATACGAATTTAGTACTTTTCGGATATTTTGACGTTTAAGGGGCGGAGTTAAATTGAAAGGAGGATGTATATACATCAAATCCAAAGAAATACACCTAGGCCTTTATTGGGCTTGTTGTGCGCTCCTAAACCAATGTCTCAGGTGGGAATCGAACCCACCACCTCCGGTCTACCAGCATAGAACACTAACCACTAACCTACCGGAGGCCACTTTTTTGATACTTTTTACACCCACCATCAAATAAAATGGGCGTATATTGATTGTTTTATTCCGTTTGTAATACATCGAAATATTGATCATAGACCTACATAAGTATATATATTCTTATTATTAAATTCTAAGACGATCTAGCCATGCCCATATGTCTGTTTGTTGAAAATTTTACACAAATATTCTCTATAGATAAGATTTGTTTGTTATTGAAAATGGACATTGCCGTATAGGCCCCATACAAGTGGCCCTCCGAAATCAGCTTTAACTGTTTTAACAAGGTGAGTACAGCGTTTAAATACGACATAAATATTGAATTTAGCGCTGAAATTCAATATAAGTTTCTTACGAGCAAAAATCTTTCTACAAATTTTTATGAGGATCGGTACATAATTAACCCTACCCCTCATATAATGACCTTCTAGGAAAATGACTTTAAAGCTTACTACTAGCTTTAAAATACAAGTATAGCGCTGAAATTCAACACAGCTTATGAGCAAAAACCTCGTTACCGAATTTTTTGAGAATCGGTTAATAATTGACTTTTAAACACTTATGTATAGATAATTCTGAATATAATACAGTCTCAAACATAAATTACATTATACCAAATACATTAGAAATGTTTGATATTAAAAATCAATAAAATAGTTTTCTAAATAGCCATTGTTATATCAAAACCGCCACCTACACCTAAGTTCTAAGCATAGGGCCTTTAAACAAATCTCTCCCCTTTACATATGTGTAAATAACAACTTTTAACCCAGCAGTTCAGTGAAGAGTCAATGAAAGGATATACGAGTATTATCCCAACATGTAATGACTTACATATAATGTGTTACAGAAGTACTTTATTTTCGGGTGATTTCCGAAATTTTATATTAATAATATAATTTTGAATGAAGTACTTGTCTCCAATGACATCACCGTGTTAAAAAAAAATGACTTAAAATTCTAATTAAGAAGTAGTGAAAAGCGGCTTTTTTAGCTTTTTAACTCATTACTATGCAATGTAAGTTTTTCCTGGAAATTTAGTGTCCCCTTTGTAGGCGAGCGAGTGTTTTTTAGAAGAACAAACTTAACTTTTTCTATGGGGTGACGATTGATGTCCTCGTAAGACAAAAAATGTTTAAATATCTAGTCACTCGGATAGTCAGTGGCTAGGGGTAACCATAAGTAATAGGGACTGCCTGATCGAACTGCTGGGTCGCTACATTTGCCAGATTTATTAACACCCTTTAACAAAAACGCGTCGTATTGCAAGAGTTCAAGTACACAAGAGTATTTTGTTATTCTGGCTTATTGTGTATTTATGCATGTGTATGTATTTGTAACCCAATACTAACATTAAATGTAAACAATTTCATTGTCTATTAATATACATATATGTATGTACGTATATGCTTTAAATATGTATAAGTGTGTGTAGTATAAGTAAATATATGCGAACATTTGTTTGCATACAATAAGCATAGTTTGTATGTGGAAAAATTTTATATATCGGAGTAGATTTGTGTGTATAATTTTGCTATTGTAGGTGTAAATAAATTGTAACAAAACGGTTGGATGTTGCGTTGACAAGCCCCATTTTGAAACAACATACAATAACATATACAATGAACTTAAAGAGATGACAAAAATAAGGAAAGTACGAGTTTAAAAAAAAATCGTATGATTAACTTCAAAATTAACTGCTAATGAAGAAGAAGTAAAGAGGTTTCTTTTAAATTGTATTTTTTGATTGTGTTAGTTGAAGACAAGCTCAAAAGATAGCTTTATTTGTGATCATTGATATTAAAAATCAATTTTTTGTTCTTAAAACATGTTTAAATTGAAAATGAAGTTTGATTTTGTATTAATGATATTTTCATTCAAAAATCAAATTTTTTTATCGAAAACGTAAATGTTTAAATATTTCGATTAGAATTTCAAACTAAAACCCTTTGCCAACTTGTTAATCAAACATAACCAGACAATTAAAGATATAGACTTTTGTTCCTGGTTACATTATTTTGTTGGCTACAGTAACAACAACAACTACAATTAAAAATAAACAATACCAGCAATAACAACAATAAAGCAAGCCAATTTTTATCTTGATTAAAATGTTAATAAGTATGAGAAATTATAATTGTTGCACTATAACTCAATTATGATAATGTCCTTGCTGCTGGTTACTACCACAGTTAGGTACTACTGATGTTTGTGTATGCGTGCGAATTTTTACATTTGTTTTTGGTGTTAGTGTTTGTGTGGGTATTTTATATAACGTTGTTGGAGTTTTCATTGCCGTTCTGTTGTCGTTGTTAATTTGTTATTTTTTTTTTTTTTGCTTTGGTACTGTTGCCTTTCGTTGTTGTTTTTGCATTTTAACAAAAGCAATTAATTTTTATAGCTGTTACATTGTTTGTTTTGTTTGTTTATTGTTGGTCTTTTGTAAGTTGGTCATTATTGTGTTGAAACAACAACATTAATACACTGCTATATATTGACATACACTTACGAACATTAGCACATACATACATGCTAATATACGACAGCAATCTAAATAGACCTCTTTTTTACTGAATAACTAACAAAAGCTGTATATAAACAATATGTTATTATACTATGAGGAAACATAAATGAAAATTAAACTAAGTTTTTCATGTTAGAAAATATTTTTATTTTTTTTTGTAACATTTAGATAATTTTAAAACACTTTCCTTGCTATCCTTTTAATATTTTCAACCACTCTTTATGATTGAAAGCAACAAATTCCCTTGTTAAAGTAACATTTTCATAAATATACTTTCCCTGATCGCTTACAGATTTCACACAGACTCACACTTACTCTCCTTTACACATACACAGAAATGCAAATTTTATGTTTATTTACTTGTCAGCCTCCACTTGCCTGGCTGGAACAGCCTTCAAGGGAAATAATTGTTTGGTTTATGTTACACGTTTTATAAATTTTCATTTAAGTAGAAAAAAAGAAGCTTCTCTTTCACCATAACGCATAAATGTGTTTATTTACGATGATGCTCTCTTGTGAGGCATGAAAAATAATTGATTAAAAAATTCTTTATTAATAAGTTAAAAATCGATTTGTAGCATATTTACCGAGTTATAGTAGTTTTAATTTTTTATGTCCCTTTTGTAAATAGAAATTAAATGAGTTTGAATGTAAGTAGGGTTATAACGAACGTTTTGTACACTTTGGAAAAGAACTTCAATTGTTATACTCTACACCACTATAGTGGAGAGGGTATTATACGTTTGTGCTGATGTTTGTAACATACAAAAATATTGGTCCAATACCCACCTTAAAGTATACCGATCGATTCAGAATCATTTTTTGAGTCGATTAAGACATGTCCGTCCGTCCATCCGTCCGTCCATCCGTCCGTCCGTCTGTCCGGCTGGCTGGCTGTCCATGTAAACCTTGTGCGCAAGGTACAGGCCGCAATTTTCAAGATAATTTGATGAAATTTGGACCAATCATGTTTTTTGGCACAGGGACGAAGCCTATTGAAATCGGTCCATTATTTCACCTAGCCCCCATACAACCGTACTTCCCGATTTCAATCATGTTTTTTGGCACAGGGACGAAGCCTATTGAAATCGGTCCATTATTTCACCTAGCCCCCATACAACCGTACTTCCCGATTTCAACTTTTTATGCCATAATTACGTCAAATATTCTATTATCTCTCTAAAAATTGGCACAAATAAGTTTTAAATAAGTATAAATGACACTGCTGATTTTCGTAAGGATCGGCCCTTATTTGACCCTAGCCCTCATACAAACCCCCTTCAAAAAATGTCTTAAACGTCTAGAATTGACTTGTAACCATTTGTATCGCAATGAAACTCAACCAAACTAACTGTTATTTAAAAATATATCCTTTCCCCAAATTTCTCGAGGATCGGCACATATTTGACCTATATAAAGCCTCATTTAGAAATTTTAGTTTTTTTTATCAATAAATTGCTTAAATATTTTGGAATAATATTCAACATAAAAGTTTCTTTATAAAAAGTAAAAATTTTAAAAATATACTCATGGTGTAGGGTATTATATGGTCGGCCATGCCCGACTATACTTTCCTACTTGTTAAATTCGAGTTTGTTTAAATATTGGTTTTAAGTTGTAAAGTTATTATTATTAATTGAATATTAGTTTAGGCTTTAGTTTGAGATTAATTAATTTCTTGGAGACTTAGATACGAACTCGAGCCTAAAATAATATTCAGTTAATAAAATTAAAGAAATTTTAATGTTTTAAAATTAAAAATTTCCTTCTTATATTTCACACAGAAATCAAAATCAGAAGCAAATTTTATTCCATATAATTGACAAAATAGCATAATATATATGTATGCTATAGATCTACAGCTTTATACGAAAAACCCCAGTAAAAACTTTCATTACTATGTAAAAAAATTTAATGCTAAAATTTACTTACACAATAGCATTTTAAGTCATTATTTTAACACGGTGATGTCATTGGTAAGTACTTTCCACAAACGATTATAGTTAGTTAGTTAGTTTGAAAGGAGGATGTATACACATCAAATCCGAAGAAATACACCTAGGCCTCTATCGGGCCTGTTGTGCGCTCCTTAACCAGTGCCACGGGTGGGAATCGAACCCACCACCTCCGGTCTACCAGACTAGAACACTAACCACTAACCTACCGGAGGCCACAAACGATTATAAGTAATTAGAAAAAGTAATCAGTGTAAATCACATGAATAAACGTATACTACACTCGTATCATAACTGGCAAGATGACTACTTAATTAGAAAGTATTTATATAATACATTATTAGCAAGACATTATTAGATTACTTTTATGTAATCCAGACCGTATATAGTTATCATTAAAACATATGTTGTTAGGTAAATAATTACAATTACGCATTTTTTGCTGGGAAATTAAGAAAAATGTATGTCTTTTATGGTAAATGTTTTACCAAAGAACAAAAAAAAAAAAAAAAACAACCCAAAACTTATCAATAATGACAGCTGTGCAGACAGTTTCCTTTAAAACAAACTAAAGCCCACACACTCACACATTGTTCATTTCAAATAGAAAAGCCGTCAAATTATACGGCTCAGTTTTTACTCAAATAAGTGTGTGCAAGGATGTGTAATGAATGTTCAAAGATGGGATGTGTTAATATATGTATTTGAATTTAAGTGTGGGAAAAATGGTTGATTGATACAATACATACATATACATATTTACGTATTAATGTATAAAGAAAAATATTTCAAACATTTATCATTTATATCATTGAGTCCCCCACACATACACATAAAGAGGATTTTAAAACAATGCAAATTAAGGTTTAGTAAGTTTTTTTCTTCTTTAGTTTTATTTTCGCTTTCAACAACTTGATGTTTGATAATAAAACATTAATCAAAATATTTTATTATCATACTGTAACATTCATACAGAAACATTGAAAATATTTACTTACTTATATGTATGTATGTATGTATGTATGTATGTATGTATGTATGTATGTATGTATGTATGTATGTATGTATGTATGTATGTATGTATGTATGTATGTATGTATGTATGTATGTAAATTTACATAAATGTGTTCCATACACTTGGAAATAGAGAAATAGGTGAGAACAAAATGTTTAGCCTATAAAGTTTTGTAAATATATTTATATATACATAATATTTTATTGTGCTGAATTTCATCGCGATACTTGTTTTTATAAGTTAATTTTGGACATTCAAGTAATTTTCTGAAGGGGACTTTATATGGGAGCTAGGGTCAAATGGGGCACGATCTTAATGAAATTTGGCAGGATCATCAAGACTTCTATAAAACTTAGTTGTGACGCATTTTATCGATATACCTTTAATTTAACATAATTATGAGCTCAAAAGCCCTTTTTGGGGGGTTCTGTTCAATGAGGGCTAGGTGAAATAATATACCATTTTCAATAGGCTTCGTCCCTAGGCCAAATAAAACGCGTGTGCCAAATTTCATACAATTATCTTAAAAATTGCGACCTGTACCTTGTGCACAAGGTTTACATGGACAGTCAGCTAACCAGATGGACGGACATAGCTTAATCGACTCAGATTCCAAGCCGATTTGTATACTTTAATGTGGGTATAGGACGAATATTTTTGTATATTACAAACATCAGCACAAATAAAATATACCCTTCCCAATAAAGTGGTGTAGGGTATAAGTATAACCATCCCCACTAAAGTGGTTTAGGGTATAAAAATGATTCTTAGCCGATTGATATATTTTAAGATGGGTGGAGGATCAATAATTTTGGTTGTTACAAACATCAACACAAATTCTTAGTATCATAGTAGAAATGGAACAACAAGCAAAAGTTACAAAATAGCGAGTTCTAAAGCTGGATTGCTATGAATCTTTTCTTATTTCAAGAATTTATTTAATAACGTTTTGCAGTCTTAAACAAAAATCGCTAAAGAATGTGCTATCTCCGCTGGAAGATGTTGATATTTTCTACAGTCTCTCTGGAAATAGTTCAGAAAATAATAAATTTAATCAAAAATGATAAACTGAAGAACAAGTTCCATTATAACACTTTCACAGAATTTGTTTCAAAGTTGACAATTTCCAACAATAAAAAAATTCCAAATCCTGTTCATAAAGATTTTGATATGAGTACAATCCTCAAGAACAAATGCTAGATTTCGAAAAGCACAACTCATATTTCATACTTATTTTAAAGCCTACGGATAAAAAAAAAAAAATAGATAAATGTCTTTTGGTGTGAATCGAACCCACGTCCTTTGTATTATTGACTACAACAAAACCAGCTTATTTTGAAGAGGAGATAATTCTGCTAAAGTGTTACAAAAAATGTCACCTATTTCTCTCTTCACATGTATTTGTAGTATTTGTTGAAGCAAAGGATTGTGTGTAAGTAGTCGTGTGTAATTTTATTTGAAACCACATTCAATTAAATACAAATTACACAGATTTATACCACAATATTGACTGTTAACTGTGCAGATGTTTGTGTGTTTCTGTATCTGTTCCAACAGTTCTAAAAAAGGTAAAAATTTTAAATATCAAACTATGAGATTATCTCTAATTTATATCTACTTCGATGATTAACGTTAATTGTCTATGTACTAATCTAAAAGTGGGTTAAGAAAAGTATTTGAGATTTAGCTGAACTTCCATTTAGAATATATTACACACCTATGCTAGTTCAAAAACCCAAATACGCTAGAGTCAACACGAACTGTTGGGTTGTGAGCAGATGTGTATGTGTGTGTGCATGTTTCCTTTTGTATAAATGCGGTATTTAAAGTACAAATGTGTTTTTGGAGACATTACAAATATTTATATTCAAATTTATGTCTAAGGAAGAAGGTTTTAACTGGAGTTTAGATTTCATTTCCTATTTATTCACTAAAATAAACAATTTGTATACATTCTACACGTTATTACTCGTATTACATGCAAATGTTAAACATTTCAACTTGTACTTATTTTCGTTAAAAACATTTAATTAAAAACACTTTAAAACACTAATTACAGTTGCGTACAGAAACACCTTTTCATTAAATCTGCATTTGGTTTACCTATTGAAAGTCTCAAGTGTTATTTTGGTATTTAGTATTAAATAATGTACAAGTGTTGTGAGTTAAATTTAAAATATTTTTTTCACATTAAAAAATATATATTTATGATTTTAAGATAAATTTGCAGTTTGTGAAAAAAATTTTCAGACTATTCTTCTATATTTACAAAACTATAGCCACGAAAATTTACATTTTATAGTAATGTTTTCAAATTTTAAAATTCAAGGTGAATAGTTTAATAGTTTCTATTGTATATAATATATACTTATTTACCTCATTATTTATAAGTTATTATTAAGCTATTTCCGAGTAATGCATACTGTATGTATTAGTCATTGTAAGGCATGTTAGTAAGTAAGTGTAAAAAATTTTAAGCCATTACAATGTTTTTTTTTACTGGATTTTTTATTTTTACAGTCGAACACAAAAATT
This sequence comes from Lucilia cuprina, assembly GCF_022045245.1. Taxonomy (NCBI): domain Eukaryota; kingdom Metazoa; phylum Arthropoda; class Insecta; order Diptera; family Calliphoridae; genus Lucilia; species Lucilia cuprina. The sequence continues at coordinate 98,054,827 of NC_060952.1, read as the reverse complement.
GTATTTCATTTATATACAAAATTAATAGTATTAAAAAAATAATAAAACACTTTAATAAATCGCATTAATTTAAATACAAAAAAATAAATGTAATAATAACAACTGAAGTAAAAAACAAGTAAAAAAGTATAATCGGGCTTGGACGACCATATACCCTACAATAGTTATGAGTATATCTCAAATGTGTATTATAATAAAGCAAATTTTTTTCTTAATTTCAATATATTATTAATGAAAAAAAATGTTAAGAGGGGTACTTAGCGAGAGGGTTAGGGTTAAATAAGGGCTGCTCAATACGAAATTTTGCAATACCATGTGCATATTTTTTTGATTTTAGAGATATTATTATATTTGACATAATTATGGATGGCGTAACTATGCTCGGTGAAATAATGGGCCAATATCAGCCAAAATAAATAAGGTTTGCTATTGGGTCAAATTTCATCAAATTATATTCAAGACCGTTGGACGGACATCTAATAATCGACTCAAAGAATGATTTGATGCCGATTGGTATACTTTAAGGTGGGTATAGGATGAAGGCCAGCCAAAGACAAAAAATTTTTTAAGAAACATGTCTTTTGTCTGTCCGTGTGTGAGAGGCATCGAAATATTGAGAATTTTAATATGATCTAGCTATGTCTGTCTGTTTGTTGAAAGCAGGATAGAGTCCGAAAAAAAGAGCTAGAGGGTTGAAATGTTACACAAATATTCCCTATGTGTTCTTTGGTACATATGTTCTTGTGCTGGCAAAGCATAATGAAATTGTACATAACTGCTGAACAGTTAGAAATGTAGGAATGTAAGTGTATAAATTAATTGTCCAATTCACAGTCGATGTCGTATCGTTGTAGCGTATGTCATAGAAATGTTTCAAAATAATTTTTTTTTGAAACAAAAACAAATCAATTATAAAAAACTACGACATAAAGGGATGTTAAGAACCAAATAACATACGTTATCAATGTATGTACTCACAGTTGTCACATCAACAACAAAAATATAAAAAATTCACGACGTTATCAAATCAACAATAAACTAATAATGTGTTATCAAAGTGACAACGATATGTTGTCAATCTAAACATTACGTTGTCAAAACTCTTTTAACCTTTCTGATATAAATTAAAAACAGCTTAAGGTATAAACAATTCGTCACTATCATCTGTGACATTTAACATTTTTTTTCTTCCCTGCAATTCAACTCTTAAATATTAATTTATTTTATATATATTTACATATTTTTCTCTACATTTTTAAAATATTTTTTCTTACATTTATTTTTTCACTGTTTATGATGCTATTATAATATTACTATGAATAAATTTTTTCCAAACCATTGTTTTGTTTCTGTTTGATTTTTCATTGATGCAATAAATTTTTCAATTAAATTATTATGAAACATCATCGATCGAATATATTTTAATAATATTCATATATATTTCTAGGGAAACTTTTTAAACACAGTTGTAGGTTATAGGAAAAAAGAATTCAATTGTCTTTTCATAATGGTATACTAATTAATTATTTAACTGAAAATAAATGAAAAATTTATTTGAGGAATTCGTTTTTGTTTCTCAGCAAAAACACATATTTTTATATTATATTGAAATATTATAAACTATTGCTGTCATTGGAGGAAAATTCTTGTTCATAAACGATTAACAGTAAATATTAAAAGATAAAAAGTTTTAAACATTTTGTACATTATGAGAGAAAATCATTATTTAACTACTTCTAAGTAATGATTAAAATATGAAATCTACTTTATTCGATATATTTTAAGGCAAATGAAATTAGTCGAAAGTCATTACCCAGATTATGTATATATTGCCAAGTTGAAAAATAATCTTTTAATTTAAAACCATTTTGAGGTAAAATAAGCTTAAATATTATACTCATTTTCCAATTATCATATCATTTACCTTAAACAATTTTCATTGTTTGGAACAACATTAAACACAAACAATTATTTTACATCATTTTAATTGGATGTCTTTTTTTCTTTCTAAACCACTTTTTATTCTAAAACTGTTTTAAATCTTTTAATTTTCAACACTTTTGCAACATTTTTTAATTAGAACAATGCGTGTCCATCAATGAAGGAGGTAAATAGTAAAAAAACAGCAACAACAATAGAAAACATTGGCCAATTGTATTTGTTTTTATCGCTGCATGTGTGTGTTTGTATACATGAATATGTATATTTTAATCTCAGGTATATTATATTCTACCTTTAGACCATTTCTAACCCATTTTTGCATGTTTTTCTGTTAAAATTTTCATAATTGAATGTTGAATCGCAAGTAGGTCATCATCATGTTTTTGTATGTGTTGTGTTGTGTTTTCACAGCTTTGCTGCTGGCATTGCTGTTGTCGTTTGCTACTTGCTATACAGTTGCAATTGCTGATATTATTTTTAGTTGTTGTTACCATTGATGTTGTTAAGTTTTTTGTTATAAAAAAACCACTAAATACCCTTTAGTTGTTGCCTTACAATACCAGCAACATGTTAAGACTAACATACACATGTATTTTCAGTTTTAATATTTCTATACATATGAATGTATGTATATTTATGTAAATTTGTATGTATATTGCACTGCTTCTACAATCCTTTTCTTTACTACTTTTCCATTTATAATAGTAAACATTTTTATTTTATTACTTTTTTTCCCCATTTTATTTGTATTTTAGTAACTCTAGTACAATTTTGTAGTAATATTTATATTTGAAAAATATTTTGTTGAAAACCGCAAAAAAAAAACCGAGAAGAAAAAACTAAAATAGTAATATAAGCATTTAAGGTAAGAGTGGCTCGTATATAGTAGAAAATTCTGCATATACTTATAAAGAGTGTGCCCGATTAGGTTTTCTGAAAAATCCATTTTAAGGAAGATACTTCATAGAATAGAAATGTTTTGGGACAGACAAACAAAAAAAACTAACGATAAAATGGACAGATGGACTTACAAACAGAAAGAAAGAAAGGACAGACAACCGAAGAAACAGGCAGATGGACTTACAAACATACAAAAACACACAAACATATAAACACATAAACATATAAAAACACATGCATATAAACATATAAACATACAAACAAACAGATAAACAGAGAACACGAACACGGCTAAATTGACCTGGTGGGTACTGATGAACAGAGGTCACAAAGCACTACGTCCTGACTTCAGATCTTTTGTGCGTTTACACAGATGTTAAGGGTTAATTGCTTTCTATAATAATGTTTGTCTTGAGCAATGATCTACAAAAAAAATCATGGTGTAGTACCAAGGTACTTGTACCAAAGTTAATTTTACTTTACTTACAGTCTTTAATCAACAAAAAAATATTTATATTACGAAATGAGGTTTACTTAGGTTTTTTTTTCTTTTTTTGGTCATGAGAACACAAGTATAATTGTTTTAAATGTTTAAATAAGAACATTAAAATTTTAACAATTCACATTTTAATATAAAGACACACATGATTGTTAAATGCTTTTATTTACACAGTAATAAAAATTAAAATAAATAATAAAAACCAAAACCACAAGACGACATCAAATTTAAATAATGAATTATTTATTACTTATGTATAATACAAAAAATATTAAAATTAAAAAATTTTATAAAAAGATTTATAGACAAATTTAATTGAAAACAATAAGTTCTTTAAGTAAAATAAAATATAACCAAGAATTTCAATTTAAAAAAAATAATAATTTAATTATTTATAAGTGTCTTGAAATGTGTTATATTTTTAAAGCTTTAAAAACTTATTCTTGGAATATTAGCGAAATAACAGTATGAACTCATTTATCATAAAATCTAATTAACTTTAAGCTAAATAACACAATTGCTGAAAGAACAAAATCACCCTAATATCTTTTGTATTGAACACAAAAAAAAAGTAATCCAATCTTCAATTTCTTTGGAAACAAAACAAGTGATAGAGACCAGCAAAAAAGAAGATAACTAAGTAAAAGGAAAAAAGGGTTTATTTAACTGAAAATAATCGAATGCCATCAAAAATTCTTGTCATTATTTAAAAACCAATTAATTAACTGTCATCGTTATCTTTCTTTTGTTACCTTTTCTTTTGTTATACATTTCTTTTTTTTTTTGTAATTTGCTTTTTACTTGCTAACATGTTTTTTTTTCACTTGTATTTTTCAAAAAAATTACCAGAAAAAAATATGAATAAAATTAAAGTATAATATACATATTTTGATTTGTTTCCTGATCTTTGTTTTGTTTTTTATGCTTCATTATACGAGACACGAATACAAAAACAAAAAAATTCACATAAAAAATCCATAAAATCACTATTACTCACACTTGTTTTATGAGGCGAGGACACCAAAAAAAAGGTATATAATTTTTTCTTATAAATTCATGATTTTATTATTATTGTATTTTTTTAAGTTTATTTTTTATTAAACTTTATATACTCATGTTTACACCCACATACATATGTATGTATGTACGTTGTAAACTAAGCTACTACCATCTTCGCCATAATAATCATCATCATCATCATCAGCACCATCAGTATGTATGACCCTTTTCGCTTCATTTGCATTCATAAATTTTACACTTGAATTATTTTTTGGGTAAAATTGTCAAAGGATTTGATGGCATCTTGTAATCAGATGCAATAAGAAAAAATAAAACAACAACGAAAACAACAACACTAATAGCAGAGAAAAAGAATTTGTCTTCAATGAAAAATAATTGCGTTGTAAAAATCAATCATTAGAAAACAACAAAAAACAAAAAGGAACAACAATGATTGTGGAAAACTCAAATATACAACAATTGAAACGGAAAAACAATTTTAAGATTTTTTTCTTCTTTCTTTTATTGAGCATAAATTTTTGTGTGCCATTGATCACAATAATAAAATGTCAATAATTTTAGGGAAATTCAATCAAAATTTAATTTTCTACACAACAACAAAATGAATATAGAAAAATTGTAATGTAAATTTTGATATGAAATTGCACATAAATAAATAAAGAGCTGGGAATTAAATTTTTACCAAGATGATAAATTTAAATAAAGTTGTCTTGGACTAAGCAATTTTTCTATGAGAAAATCTCTTTTTGGGTCATGGTAATTTTAAAAATAAACATGTTTGAGACTTTTATATGGAAAAAAGTTGCTTTGTCCAATCAACTTTTCTATAAGAAAATATTGCTTTGGTCCAAGCAACTTTTCTATAAGAAAAAGTTGTATTGATTCAAGCAACATTTCTGTAAAGAATTATTATCTTTTCTTTAAAAAAGTTGCATTGATCAAAGCAGCTTTCTTCGAGAAAAAGTTGCCTCCAAGTAAGATACCTTGGTCCAAATAAAAAATTTATCTTGGTTTAAGTCTGTGAAAAAGTTATGTTGTTTCAAACAACTTTATGAAAGCAAAGTTTGTTTTGTTAAAAAAAAAAACTTTTCTATAAGAAAAAGTTGTCGTAGTCTAAGCAACTTTTCTATGAAAAAGTTGTGTTATTTCAAGCAACTATGTGTAAGCGAAACTTGTATTGTTTCAAAAAATATTTCTATAAGAAAGAGTTTTTTGTTTCAAGTTACTTGTAAGCAAACTTTTCATATAAATAACATATCAAGCTTATTTTGTATAGAAAAATTATTCTTGGTCTAGTCGGTTCAAGGAACTAAGATAACTTTGACTTTATCCATGCAAATTTTCTCTAGGAAAAATATGTCTTGTTCAAACAACTTTTCTACAGAATGTCTTTGTCAAGCAACTTTTCAACAAGACAGTTTATCTTCATCAAATCTACTTATTCCATAAATCTTGGTCTAAGCAACTTTTCTAAATATAAAACTTGTCTTGTTTTGGTCCAATCAACTTTGTATAAGCAAAAGAAAGAAATGTTGTATTTAACCAAGCATATTTTCATTAAGAAAACATTGTCTTGTTTCAAACAACTTATTTTAAGTCTTGGTCTGAGAAAACTTTCTATAGAAAGAAAATATATCATCGGATCGGACAAAAAAATCTCTGTTGGTGTATTTTCTATAGGAAAGCCATGTCTTCGTTAAAACATCTTATCTATAGACATGACATATCTTTGCCAAGCAACTTTTCAATAAGATAGTTTATCTTAATTCCAGCTACTATTTCCATTAAAACAACTTCTTCTCTAGAAACAATTTCTTTAAAAAACTTTTAAAAATAAATATTTTTTCTTTATCTCATTTATTGTTAAATTTGTTTTTAGTTCAATAATTATTTTCTTTAAATCTCACATATTGTAGTTTTCTCCATTTTATATATCAGACATTGAAAATTTTTTTATAATCATGATATTAGACGGAAAACATTATAAAATCATTTAAACAACAATATTTCAATGAAGCTTATCTTATTTTTACGTTTTGCTGTATTATTTTATTATATTTTTTGTTAAATGAAAATGTTTTTCTTCTTTTTCCTACAGTTTGACACATTTAAGTAACAAAATGCCTGGGTGAGCTTTAGTTTAGTTTCAATAGTAAAGGTCTAAATGCAAAGCAAATACAGAAAAAATTTATAGAAGAAAATGTAAAATAAAATGAAAATTGAAATAAAACTTAATAAAAAAACAAACATTTTCCAAATTCTTGTGGGTTGTTTTTGTTTTAAAACAACAAAAAATTAAATAAAATAAGAAAAAAAAAAGTAGAGAAAACATTCAAGTTGTGCTTGTTTAAGACATTCTTATTTTAGTTTTTCTTGCTTGATTTTTTACGTTTTTTCCAACTTTTTCGTATTGAATGTGCTTCATGCAACAATAATGCAATTCTAACTGGATTTTTAGTTTTTCAGTGTGTTCTGTTTCTAGGTTTGTTGTTATTCTTTTTGCCGTGTACTTGATTTTTTTTACTTTTGAATGTGAATTTGTTGAAATCCACTTGCGGCCTTAAAAATGCGCACGAACGGACTGTAAATGCGGTCTTTTTGCTCTGTGAGTGCGATTGTATAGTTTTTTTTCCTAGTTTTCTATATTATTATGATGAAGAAACCCATGAACTGGCAAGTTTATATTTAAGTTATTTCGTTTCATTGGTAACACCTGAAAATGCTTATATGGGTTTTAGTTTGTGCCACAGTTCAAAAATTTTTGGATGGTATGCGACATTTGGAGCATGCTATATACAAGACTATAGGCAATACTATAGACTAAACTATATACTAGACTTCACTATAGACTAGAGTTTACACTAGACTTAAGACTAGACTTTAGACTATAGACTTGACTATAGTCTCGACTATAGACTAAAGTTTAGACTAGACTATAGACTAGATTAAAGGCTAGACTATAGATTACACTATAGACTAGACTACGGACTAGATTATAGACTCGACTAGACTACAGACTAGATTATTGACTAAACCATAGACTAGACTACAGACTAGGCTATAAATTAGGCTACAGACTGGACTATACACTAGAATAAAGACCAGACTACAGACAAGACTTAATACTAGATTATAGACAAGACTATGAACAGTTATTATTGTATTTTGATACTGATGTGAACCATTTTATTCTGTGCTTTCCTTACATATTTAGTAATAATTGTAACATTTTAAAACTCAAAAACAACTTAAATACCAACCTATGTGTAGGGTATTAAGAGAATTCGGTCGAGACGGATTTAACACTTTTAATAGTATTTTTCCTGTATTATTGTGCCTTCATACAGTTCAGCCATATCGTTGGCAACAAGCCAAACCAAACATTACTGTTGTTGCATTCAATACACAAAACAATGATAGAAAGAGAGTAATAGTGAAGATACAGGCAATGTGAGGGGTTCAACAAAGCCTGCAAATACTCACACACAAAATGAAGAACTACATAGAAAAATTATATAAAAAAATTGCAAATTTTCGTACGTGTTTATGACACTTTCAGGGCAAGTGCAACACCATCAGCAGAAGCAGTAAAAGCTGCAATACAATCAGGCAACAAAACATCAAACAAAACAGTAAACCAACCAGCCAAACAACCAATCAAGCATTCAACCAAACAACTAAATGAATGGATGAATAAAAGCCGGAGAAGGAGCAAAAAAAAAAAAATAAACGAACAAAACTACAATAAACTTAAAATACTTACGACTAAAATTCTATACTATTGCTATTATTTCAATAAAAAAAGAAAATTACTGGAAGGGGTTTTGAAGAAATTGCTATTGAGATTTTCCTTTACTTTTAATCCATTTCTTTTCGTTTTGTTACAAATGATTACAAAAATCCTAATGTATAACATGTTAGAAAAAAAAGAGTTGGTAAGATTTATAGCACTTGAGTAGTTGTACAGACTACTTCATAGATTGAAGACATTCATTTAGGAAATAATCAAACAAATGAAGTGTTAGCAGCAGTCTGCAGATTTTAATTAAAAAATATTTATTTTAAAATTTAGCTTGATAATGCTCTAAATTCTAACGATATTGTACATAGAGAGAAAAAACTTGACGTGACATGATAACAGTAATTTTTGGAATTTATTTTAATTAAGATTATTATGGGGTATTCCTTGTAATATTTTCAATATTAACTCATGTTATTAGAAAAAATTTAATGATTTCTCTGACCATATCCCATCTTATTTCTTTTAGTGTATATTGCTATTGGCCATTTATATCGCAACAAGAAAGAAAACTAAAGTTGTTTGAAATATTTTTCATATTTCAAGAATTTATTTAGTCCAGCCAATCTGTGTGTATATGTGTTGTGTACTTACTCAACTCAGATGTGTGTATTGTGATTATTATTTTGTCATATTTTTATTTTCTTTTCTTTTACTGCTGCTGTCCTTTCACATATAGTGACATTTAGAATAACAATTTGTCATAAACCGTCTGTAATGATTTGTTTTAGTTTTTATTATATGAGAGTAATGTTGCTGTTCTGTTTATATGTATATTTATTTTTTTTGTATTTGGAAAAAATTAAAAAAAAATATGTTCTATGCAACGTCAACTTAGTTTTGACTGTATTAGCTGGAGTAGCAACAAATATGATTGAAAAATATGCATAAAAATATGCAGATATGAATAGCATGCAAATATTCTACTATATTTTTTTTAGATTTATAAACTGCATATGTTGTATGAGAGTGTGTGTTTGTTTGTTTGAATAACAGTGGATTTGATTGATGGTTGTATTGGACTTTTGTTTTAAATAATATTATTGTATAAACTTAGTAGTATTATATGCATATAAATACTATGAGTATGTGTTTAGAATTTAAATAACTATCAATTGTGATTACTCACTGGTAGTTTTAGAAAAATAGCCTCAAATGTTTAGTATTAAGGAGATACAAAAGTGATCACTTTATGTTTAAGTAATCAGTTGGTGTTGTTTTTAGAAGATATAATTTAGGTTAAGGGTTTACAATAGTACAATTAGGCTAACAAAATAATTGTGTTTATACTGAAAGCAATCGTAACATTATAGAACTGTTTATATAATTTGGTCAGGATGTTTGATTACTAAGATGGACAAACGAACATAAATACCTCACAACCTTTTCGATACTTTAATTGTTCAAATATGTAGATCACTTATGATTTTGTTAAAAAATATTTCAGAAAATTTCTTTCAATAATTTAATTGCAGAAATTACAAACGGAATGGCAAAGAAAATTAGACAAATTCAAAGACATCTAAAGGGCGGACATGGCATGTTTTACGAAGTGAGTTACAAAATTAATACAAAATTTGCTTTTAAGCTTTTTAATTTAATTCTAAACTTTCTTAAATTTTTCGAAAAGAGATAAATTAAAAAAAATGTGTAAATATAGATAAATATGCATTTTGCGTATACGTAATATTTAATTATGTGAAATTACATACTACGTATACATATCCCGTGTTATATTAATTATTTGTTGCTCATACGCACGGATTACATTTTAAAGTGAAAAAATTAATAGAAAAATCTTAAAATGTTTAAAAAACTTTCTCGCAGTAGTTGTTGAAGCAATATTTTTTAATTTCATAACTACCATGGTAACAGGGTTATATATCTGTTTGTCATTCGGTTTGTAATTTACACAATATAATTTTCCGATGTCTTAAAGTATGGATAAAGGATTTGATTAGAAGTTGTCCCGTATGTGTGTGTGTTGAAATTAATTTTTCGAAGACCCAATATTTCTTTGGTATAGAAAACTTCAGTAATGCTTTAATTTAAGTCAATGATTTGAAAAAACAACAACAACAAAATATGTACATCTGTGTTACTTCCCATCAGTTGGACAAAGAGTCTATGCACCCGAAAAGACAGTTCCTTTATCTCTTTCCACCTGCTTTGCTCTATTTCCTCTTTTGCAACGAATGTGTTATTTCCCATCATAAAATCTGAAATTTTTGGTAATACCCAGTAGTTATTTCATATAGTACTTGGTAATGAGTGTTCATTATCATTCACATTATTTCATTTAGATGAATAGCTTATTACTGGTAAAGAACAAAACAATTTGGATTTGTTATGGCTCAATTGTCTAGGTCGTTCATTTAACAAACAGGGGGATCGTGGTTCGAGCCCTGCTGGATACTGTTTATTTTTTCAAAATGACATTCATTTATAGATTTTTGTAAAAAGCCGTTCTCAAAATTACAAAAAGCAGCATGTTAATGGAGCATCGAGTAAGCGACTGGAGTGAGAAACATAGAAAACAACTGAATGCCTGGGTTCAAATCCCGGCAGAGGAATTTTTTTTATTTTTTGTTTTCTACATACAAATTCGGCCCAAAATAACTGGCTATCACATAACATATTTGTAGGTTTATTTGTAACTAGTTATTTCGCAAAGTTTTTGTAATCAAATTAGTAACCATTTATTAATTTGTTTAAGGTAGGTACATATTATTTGAACCTCGTCGAACAAAAATAATTAGTTATTCGCCCCAAAAGTAGTTAGTTTCCACGTGATTGAAAAAATCCTATGTGTGGTTGTATTTTCGCTTTATTAATTTATAGTGAATCTGTAGGGTATGTAAGATAAGAATATTAAAGTCTTACTTGTTTTTATATATAAAAACCAAAACTGTATTTCGCCTGCATTTATTTTATGAACAAGAACTTTTTTTTTCTTATTTTATGTATTATCTAATAAAATTTTTTGATAAATGTAACCATGTTTAAAGTAAAACCCTGCTTATGAATGTTTAAAAGCAAAGCAGTAACTAAATATTAAGTACAATAGAAATATGTTTCTATGTATGTATGTTTTATCCACAAAACAATATTACTTGTAACCCAACTAACAATGACTCGTAGTTTAGATTGCATTTATATTGTGTTTTCTATAAACATACATAAATGTATATACATATAAGTGTATCTATAGTTACAAGCGATAAGCTGTTAAGTAGATTAGAAAATTTAAAGAATCTATGTTTAATACCAAGTTCAAAATATCTCAAGCCTTTATCCCATTATTTTTAAACGGCTTGTATTAACAAGAACATATCAAGCCCTTTTTATAAACCGTAATTTTTTGACATAATCTATTATTCCTAATAACTGACGATATGCGGGTGACTATAAAATATGCACTTTCTATTTATTTAAGAAGATGTAAGTATTATCCGTTTACTTTCTCTTCTAAACCAAAAACTCATACAAACATACTAAAGTGAATGTATACATATTTCAATCTCAGGAAAAGCAAAACAAATAAATGTACATAACAAAAACATTAGAGAAAGAGAGAAAAATGCTTTACAATAGGGTAGTCCCTTTCTTACTTAAGAAAGATTCATATTTATAAAATAATTATAATAAAATTTCTAATAAAAACCAATAATTTTAACAAATCTATAAATACTACGTATAGTTTTCTTTTAATTAAATAATACTTAATATTACTTTTTAAAATTACTGTCTTACTATTTATTATTTTTATTAACTTATATTCAAAATTTAATTTCTTTTCCTACTTCCAAATGTTTTAGTTTAAATAATTGTATTTTAAATGTCAAAGAGAAAAAATCCCCGAAATATGTTCAAATGTTACAAACAAAAGTCTAATGACACTTACTGACACACAAACACACAGTTTTACAAGATAATAAATTTTGAGCTACAAAAGAGATTCAATTTTGTTTTTTTTGTATGTGTTGTTTTTGTATTTTCTTTTGTTTATTTGTTATTTATTTAAATTTCGTTTATTTTTTTATTTTTAAACAATAAGAAACTTTTTGATATAATTTACATGAAAATAATAACAATTATGATAAACAGTTACAACAGCAAACAAACAGACAAACAAGAGTAGCTGTATAACAGCAATGAACAACATTAAAAAGAAACGTTAGTTAGGAACAACAACAGTAAGTGAATTTTATTAAAGTTTTAATAATTTTGTAATAAATAATAGAACATTTGCAAATAAGAAGCATAAGAACAGTGGAACGATTTAAAATAAACCATTTTTCGTACAAAAAAATAAAACAAAAACTTTACTATGTAATAAGCTCTTAACTACAGATAGCTTTTAATGAAGTAAGTTGCATCCTTTATTAATTTAACATTTTTACACAAAAAACTTTAACGAAATAAGAATTCTTCCGCGAAAAGCTTTTTTATTAAATAGTAAGATTTTTAAATAAAATATATAAATATTTTCTTTTTAATAAAATAAACTTTTTTTAACAAAAAGTTCTTTATTAAAATTAGCATTTTGTCACAAAAAAGCTTTTATATGAAAACATGTTTTTCATTAAATTGAAATAAACTTTTTATAACAAAAAGCTTTAAAAATACTTTCTTAATTAAATGGTTTTTCATACAAAAGTAAATTTTTATTTTTTTTTTTAAATAAAATTCTTCATTTCAGAAGAAGCTTTTTGTAAAAAAAGATTAGTTTATAATTTTTTTTTTGGAAAACGAATACTGCCGTAAGAGCTTTTTATGAAATAAGATAAAGCTCTTTTTTCTTTAACGAAAAGTTTTTTATGAAATTATATTTCCTCACAAAAATTCTATTTTTGCAATAATTTTTTTCGCAAAATTCTCTTTATGACACATAAGCTTTTTATCACAATAAAATTTTATTAAAAAAAGCTTTTTAACATTTAGTTTTAAATTGTCTTTTTAATTAATTTATTTCACCTTTTATTTCTGTTTGTTTTTACCTCAAAACTTTCAAATTCTTCTTCATATTATATGAATCCTTTTACATTTAAACAAACACACTGTGCAACAGTATAAAAGTAAAACGAAAAATAACAAAACAATTAATTTTTTATTTAATTATAAATATTAAAACTTTCAACTTAAGTAATTAAAAATGAAATTCACACAAACTAACAAGTGCACACAAATACATTCTCACATACTGACGTACATACATATACTTGCAATTAAAGAGGGAAAATATGTTACTCATTTATATTTGAAAAACAATAACAATATCCAGCCAAGAGCACATACACATAAACGAACACAAGTACACCCACAGAAATATAAATAAGAATTATCCCAGAGTGAAATTATTTCATCAATCAGTTGCACTCATACCCAGAACTGGAGAAGAGCAAATGCAGACTTTGCTCTTGGCTCTTATTCTTAATACAAAAAAATGTTGTTTGTATGAGTGTGTTTGAGTTTGTTTATCAAATTGTATTCCTTGACTTCGTTTTTGTTTTCAATTTTTTTTTGTTTCTGTGTTATTTTGGAAACAACCATGAAACCAAAACCAAATTAATGAATAAAAATGATAAACTTTTAACGAATTTAAGTGTTTTTTTTTTTGAGAATTTATTTATTTTGTTCTTTGTTCTACTAAACACAATGTCTATTTTGAAGGGTAAACAGACTGTGAGTAAGAGAAAAAAGGGAGACAAATTGAACAAAATCTGTGGGAGTGGCAATAAAAATTAGACAAGTCAAGTGGCTTGTTATAGCAGTAGTAGTGTGGTAGTGAAAGTTTAGTCATAGTAGTCGCAGCAAAACGAACAAAAAAATTCCAACAGAAATATACAAAACAACTGAAAACATGTTTAAAAGTTTTTAGTTAAACTCAATTTCACGCAATTTGAAAAGTTTTGTTATCTTTCTTTTTCGACCTCGACTTAAACCGAAAATTACGGAAAGGAAAAAAGGGCAGCAACAACAAAAGAAACCAAAAATAAATTTAATGTTAAGTTTAATATGAAATTGTTTTTTTTTTTTTTAATAAAAAATATACCCTCCCCCTACTATATAAATATTTGTTAACTAAATTGTCTCAAGATTATTTAAAATATACATACATATGTACTTATGTATAAAAAGTAAATGTGACAGTAAGTACACAGGTGGACATAAAAATAGTTGACAATTTAATTCTCTATTAAAAACTATGTGTTTTATAATTATTTAAGTCGTATTTTCTATTTTAGATAATTTTAATAAATATTTTGAAAAGTTATATTAATATGTACTTAATACAAATAAAACATTCACCTATTTTTATCTGCATAAGTACATATTAATGTTAGTCAGTGACTAAGTGACAGCTGTATTTTATTCATATATAATCATATACACATATTCAATGATGTGTAGTGAATGACTTCTGGCAACAGGAAGTTGAGTTTAATTTCAGATATATGTTTTATGTGCTTTGTTTATTATTAAAAAGTTTAAACTGACAAGTTTAGTTATTAGTAAGTAATTACATATGTATATATTTAAAACGTTTAAATACTTTTGGCCGTCAGTTTTGAATAGTTTATCAGCAAGAAAAGAAATTTATTAAATGGTTTTGTTGTAAATGGAATATTCAAAGGAGCTGGATTCATTGTTAGCTAACATGTTTGCTACATTAATTAACGATATATGTATATGACGTCAGTTTATGACGTTTAGCATGAAACCTGTCAGCACATAGTAATTACTAATTACTACTTAGTTGACGTAGTAGTAAATGCTATGTAATAATGAAGAAAACAATTATTTTTCCTTTTAGAAAATGTGTTTAATTTTTTTTAAATGTAACAAATTGTTCATTGAATTCACCTATTAGATTTTTTTATTAAATAAAAACCTATTTTGAAAAAAGGACAACGTTTATATTTTTATACCCTTCACCTTCGTGAGAAGGTGTAATTCTCTATAATATAATTTTCCGACCCTATAAAGTATATATATTCTGTATTTTTATAGATAGCGGAGTCGATTAAGCCACGTCCGTCTGTCTGTCTGTCTGTCTGTTGAAATCAGTTTATAGAGGACCCCAGATATGAGCGAGATCCGAATCTTCAATAAATAAAAAATAAAAACAAAATCGGTCGGTAAATAACGGAGATATGAGCAAAAAACCGAGACAACCTCTGAAAATTTCATCAAAAAATTTCATATTTTATTCATGCTTTGTTAAATAAGCAACAACAACACTGTATATTAGAAAAAGATGTACACGTATGTGTAGATGTATTTGGTTTTTCAGCTGTGTATTTCATTTTGTATGTTTGGATGCTGTTGGCGTAATTGAGTTGTGTATTTTGTTTTTGAGAATTCTGTTCGTATATTTGGATGTAGATTGGTTTTATTGCGTTATTTATTTTGTTTTTCTGTGTTTTTCGTAATGTATGTTTAGATGTGTGTTGGTTCAAAAAGCTTTTGAGTAGAGAAAAAATTTATATGGTCATAATGTGACCGTAATGTTAACATTCTCAAGATGCTTTATGTTAATTAATACAGCTTTTTATACCAATTATTTTAATTTAAAAAAGTCGTAAACTTATTTTTTATAAAGTTTTTATATACGAAAATTGTTAAAATCTAAGAAAGTATTTCTAAAATTTTTCAAAAAGTTTTTATATACAAGAAGAAAAATGTCATATTCATTTAAAGTTTACTATTAATAAAGCTTTTTAGAAAAATCATTTTTAACTAAAAAAATTAAAAATGAACAAATATTTTTCGAAAAGCTTTATGCATAGAAATGTTCTCTAAAAATATTTTATAAAATTTTAATGTAAAAAGCTTTTGAAAAACATATGATGTAAAATAACATTTTTTACAAAGTTTAAGTAGGAGCTTTTTTTAACAACGATTTTCAGTAAAAAGGTTTTTGAAAGTTATTTTCGAAAAAGTTGTATAAAGAACTTTCTTTAAGACTTAATGTAAAAAGCTTTTTAAGAATCTGTAAGAAGTTCTATGTTAATTTAAGTAATACATATTTACTGAAAAGCTTTTTAAAATAATTTTTTAAAAAGCTGTAATAAAGTGCAAAAAGCTTTCGCAAAATATGTGATGTTAAATTAAATTTTCTTAAAAAAAGAAAGCAAAATCCACCTTAACCGCCCACATACTCTTGATTTACTGCTGTCCTATTGAGTTGGAAAAAGCACTGACAGCGCATCAGTCATTGAAATAGATATTTGGATTTCGATCAAAATATCCACGTGCAGCCCAAAGGTTTCTTATCAAAACACAATAAACAGCAGACATAAGTAAATTTAATCACCCACAATGTAATTGAAGTTACATAAAAAATAAGTATTAATGCATATGTATATTTTTTCTTAACGCAGAGTATTGAAATATAAAACCACTTTCAAAACTCTGTCAGTAGTATTGAAATTTCATCAAATCTCTAAGAAAATTCGATTGTATCATCTATACTTATATCAAGAAATGGACAGGGGGCAAAACTTCAAAATTATATGTCAAAAGGATCATGTAAGATGTCACTATTGTTATAAACACGTGTCAATTATATTTAAGTTTAAGTACAGGTTAATGAACCAGCAACAAATATCTATACAATGTTTATATAAAAAAAGGCTCTACAATAAAAAATAACGATAATAAACTCCTTAGAAAGGAACTACGGTATACAGAAGTATTTAAGGTTTCATTATGAAGTATAAATTTCCCTTTAAATACATAGAAATATAAAGAAGGAAGTCAAAAGATTTAATTTTTTCTCTTATAAGGATATGAACCCAAATAGTACCTTGGCTTCCTGGTAAAATACTCAAGAATATAAAATTCAATAGATGCTTACAGCTATTGAAATGACAAAAAAAATATATAAATATAAAATGTTTTTAAATATAAACATTTTATTTTTCTATAAACTAAACTTTAAAAATTTAATGAAAAGGAATTCTTATGCTTATGCCTCTTATTTTTGTTATCATTAAAATTTTTATATAAATTTTTTTCCTGCACAATAAAGATGAAAATGATAATGGTTGAATTTGTTAAATAAACGTAGAGGGAGGGAGAGTTAGGTCTGTTTATTCAAATAAAGAAAAAACAAATATGTTGGCCTTGCTTTTAGGGAGTTTGATGGTAAAAATGAGTAGTAGAGGTCTACTGTATGTTATATACTGTTTGTAATAGAGACATATAAATTTTTATGGAATATTTTTTATGCTTGAATTGTTAAACAAATTATTTTTTTATAATTTTATTTACATACTAATACATACGCATATGTATGTATTTACTTTGATTTTATACACATGTTGTTTATGTGGTGTAACTTTACATACATATGTATGTGGATATCAACATATACATATAGAATATATAAATACATGTGTATGTAGACAATATTAACAAAATTATGTTTTATATTTATTTTGTATGTGTATTTTACTTTATTGAATATTATAACTTTATTAATTTCTCATAAACAAAATTTCAAGTCAATTTCAAAACATTTTTGCAAACATATTTTTTTTTATTTTTTTTTGCCTTTATTTTATTAATACATTTATTAAATTTAAAACATATTTATATTTTGGTTAATTTACATACATATTTGCATATCGATATTTTTTTACTATTAAGTTATACCTACCCACCTAACTAACTGCTTAACAAACAAACTAACTAACTAACTAATAAAGAGTTACGTGCTTTCCACACACCTTACGCATTTCATTCTACGCTTCAAATTACATGCGACGCTTTTTAAGCGTCAATTTTTTGTTTCATATTTAAACAACTTCACGTTTTTCAAAGATTTTATTGTCACATGTTCGTGCTCCACTTGTGACGCTTATAAATGTAGTAAGTAGATCTACGCCATTCTACGCTTTTGTACATGTAACTTTCTACATACAAATACATTAATTCAACTTTTTTGACAGACGTTTAGAATGCCAGATAGCGTTTACTTACTTCACTTACTTTTAAAATATAATATGTTTTAGCTTCGTAACGATCAGCGTATAATTTTAGAATTTTCTAAATACTTAGAATGTCTAGCTCTTTTATACAATATTTGCTTGTTTTTACATTCATATGTGTATTAGGGTGTTCCAAGTAACACACGTTTTTTTTTTTAGTGGTTCACGGACACTCTAATGTTCATATGTACAACGAAATGATTAAAATATTAAAAACCAATACAGTAAAGTACATAAAAAAATATTTGTAAAACAAATAATTTCTAATGTAATATTGGCAAATAACCTAAAAAAACAACATAAATCCCAAACATGTAGTACACATTTTGTTTATAAAACTCGGTAAACAAAATTAAAAATTAATATGAAAAAATAAATAAAATTCTGCCAAAAGTATGTAATACTTCAGAGAGTTTGTTTTGTAATAGAAAAACAAATATGTATTTTAATTATAAACAATTCTCAATTACCTTTAACCAAAATTTTGTAAATTTTTAAAAAGTTAAAGTTAATTTAACATTTTACAGAAAGAGGGACTTTAAGTACATTAAGTTTTCCTTTAAGTGGCATATATTAACAAAAAATTTTAAAAACTTATTTGTATGCATAAATGTGTAGAAATATTTATGAGTTTCTGGGTAATAATTAATTAGAGACATTACTTTTTAAAATATTTAATTAAATTCATATTTATTTTTTCGTTTGCACATAAAATATTTAATTAAATTTTTAATTTAATGGTTTATAACAGACAGAAATATATATATTTTTTCTTTTTTTTCACTAGAGAAATAATATATTTTAGTCCCTTTCGAAAGCTTTTGAGTTAAACTGGCATTTAGTAAAACAATTACTCCAGTGTGGATTCAACAAATTAAAAGCAAGCAACAAAATGCAAAAAGAAACAAGTGAAAGTGGAAAAAATTTAAAGTTTTAAAAATTGCACCAGATGGCAATAAACAAGTAAGAAACACTAAAGTAGAGACTGCAGCGCTTTGCAGTTACAAAACAACGACTAGAATAATGACGACTATTGGAATGATAATGATGTTTGAAGATAGCCAAACCCTGTATACGATTTAAAAAAAATGTAGCACAAGATGCAAAAAAGTTTAGAAAAAACATTCATGTTACAAATATTGTTAAAAACAGTGCACATTCACTCTAATGCCACATTTAATGCGTGCAGTGATTTTTAGAAAAATCAGCAGGACGTGATTTATTTGTTGCAATTTCATTTGGCGCAAAAGCAAGACACTGATTAAAAGAAAAACTTTAAAAGACACAATAACAGCCATAAGACAAACATCTGAGTAGTTAGCTAGATAGCAAGCTACTACATTCTCAACCATCTAACGAAATTTTGTTTTTAACTGTCGTCGTTGTCTTTCATTTTCATTTCATTTTAACATTCCAAACAAACAGCTGCAGCAACAATCAGCCAACATTTGGACTAACAGTTTTTCTTACATTTTTTTGCAGAGAAACATTTGATTGACTGCAACGAATGTTAAACGTCCTACGACTACAACTAGACTATGACTAGACTATGACTAGACTATGACTAGACTATGACTAGACTATGACTAGACTATGACTAGACTATGACTAGACTATGACTAGACTATGACT
>NC_060952.1:98025675-98034938 GCF_022045245.1 Lucilia cuprina | reverse complement strand
AGTCTATAGTCTAGTCTATAGTCTAGTCTATAGTCTAGTCTATAGTCTAGTCTATAGTCTAGTCTATAGTCTAGTCTATAGTCTAGTCTAAAGTCTAGTCTTTAGTCTTGGCTATGTTTTAGTCCATAGTCTAGTCAAACTTATATTATAGACTAGACTATAGGCTAGAATTTAGGACAGCACGGCAGACAATAGACTGTAATATAGACAATAGTATAGACTAGAAGAAAAATATATCTTACTATTTATAGGTTATGTGTGTATTTAGCACTTAAAAACTTTGTTTAACAATGTATTTACTTATGTTTCTTCGGTTTTTTGTCATAAATAATTTTTTTGTTTCAAACAATAAATAGTTTGTTTAGTCCTCAATTATTGTGAGTGTTAATTTGTTGTATTAAGAAGACTTTTTCTTTCTTAAGCAAACACAGCTCGTCTTGTTTATTTTAAAAATATTTATTTATTTTTTTATTTTAACAAAAAAACTTTTTTATTTTATTCATTCAACATCTAAACTCTAAATTGTATTTTGGTTGTAATCCTGTTTATTGCAACAAGACAAGTGGAAATGTAAAAAAAGAATAAAATAACAAACAGAAGAAAACTACACTAAATTTGACATGACAAATACAATATTTTCTACTTACAACATAAATAAAATACAATAAACAGCAACTACTACAACAAAAACAAGAAAACAACTGAAAACAGAAACCTCAAAACATGAACACACTGTTACAGATGTCCATCTCTTATGGAAGGTTAAGTGCCACAGTGTATGAACGAACAGTAGTAAAGACAAAGAAAAATTTATTTAAATTCTTTGACAAGGTTAACAAAGCTTTGCAAATTTGTAATCAAATATAATGGTCGCATGTTGATTTAGCTTAACTGACAATTTTTTATTTTGACTTGATATAACTGACAATTATTTGTGTTAATGATGTTAACAAGATTTTTGTGTTAAAGGAATCATTATTTGTCACACTAGTACGTTAGCTTAAAAATAATGGTCAGTTATATCAAGTCAAAATGTTACTTTTTTAATATAATATTCTTTATTCTTATAAATAATTTTTTTGAAAATGTTGTCCTGTTTGCTCTTCATTTATCCACAACTGTTGCAAGATATTTGTATGTATGTTTCCATTGTTTACAAAAGTATTTGTGTATATATTTTTATATAACATATACAGGATGTTCTGGTATTTTTATGTTTGACAAAATATAAACTGTAATCAGGTTACAAGGAAGAACACGGATCGTTCTGTCATAGTTGTAGTTTAAATTATTATTTTGTTTTTTTTTTTTTTTTTGCATTTAGTTACTTATAGTTTTAATACAAACCCTACACCTTCTAATTAATTGTAATGGTATTATTCTTAGTTATAATTTTCGATAAATGTTGGGATTAAAAAAAATTTTACATAAATTACTTTCATAGTAACACGCTATTTTTCATGATCTGTACCAAACTAAATACATGGTCGGATATGCCTGTCTTTCCTTTCTTAATTTTGAATTTTATTGTTGTTTCTGTCAATCTTATTGTGGCTGGAATAAAAATGAATGTATGTAGGAATTTTGTTTTAATTTACTACTCTATGTAGGCACTTATATACATTATAAAAAATTTAAAAGTTAAAAACAAAATAATTTAATAAAATGAAATTTTTGCAAAGTTAAAATGATGTTTGTTACAGTCACAATATAAAATGTTTAACTAACTGTATAAATAAATTTAACATAAGTTATTATGCATTAAATTCTATGATTATATGTCTGTATTTATTCTAGTTTCCAAGGTAAATGGCCATTTATGTCTCCACTCAAAAAATGGATTTTTGGTGAAAAATTCAAGTGATCACAGATATTCTCGGTTTTGGCTCTAATCTAATCTAATTTTCAAGATAAATGGACTTTTATGTTTTCACTCAAAAAATCAATTTTTAGAGAGAAATTCAAGTGATCACAAATTTTCACTGTTTTGGCTCTATCTCTTCTAGTTTTCAAGATAAATGGACTTTTATTTTTTCACTAAAAAATCAATTTTATTTGAGAAATTCAAATAATCAAAAATTTTCAATGTTTTGGGTATATCTCTTCTAGTTTCCAAGATAAAGTGGACTTTTATGTTTTCACTCAAAAAATCGATTTTTAGAAAGAAATTCAAGACTCTTCTAGTTTCCAAGATAAATGGACTTTTATGTGAAAAATTTAAGTGATCATAGATTTCACTTTTACTGCTCTATCCTTCTAGTTTCCAAGATAAATGCTTTCACTCAAATCGATTTTTGGTGAAAAATGCAATTGATCACAGATTTTCATTGTTTTGGCTCTATCTCTTCTAGTTTCCAAGATAAACGGACTTTTATGTTTTCACTCAAAAAATTGATTTCTGGTGGGAAATTGAAGTGATCACAGATTTTCACTGTTTTGGTTTTATCTCTTCTAGTTTCAAAGATAAATGAACTTTTATGTTTTCACTCAAAAAATCGATTTTTGGCTGTAAATCCAAGTGATCACAGATTTTCACTGTTTTGGCTCTATCTCTTCTAGTTTCCAAGATAAATGGACTTTTATGTTTTCACTTAAAAAATCGATTTTTGGGGAAAAATTCAAGTGATCACAGATTTTCACTGTTTTGGCTCTATCTCTTATAGTTTCCAAGATAAACGGACTTTTATGTTTTCACTCAAAAAATCGATTTTTGGTGAAAAATTCAAGTGATCACAGATTTTCACTGTTTTGGCTCTATATCTTCAAGTTTCCAAGATAAACGGACTTTTAAGTTTTCACTCAAAAAATCGATTTTTGGTGAAAAATTCAAGTGATCACAGATTTTCACTGTTTTGGCTCTATATCTTATAGTTTCCAAGATAAACGGACTTTTATGTTTTCACTCAAAAAATCAATTTTTGGTGAAAAATTCAAGTGATCACAGATTTTCACTGTTTTGGCTCTATCTCTTATAGTTTCTAAGATAAACGGACTTTTATGTTTTCACTCAAAAAATCGATTTTTGGTGAGAAATTCAAGTGATCACAGGTTTTCGCTGTTTTGGCTCTATCTCTTCTAGTTTTCAAGATAAACGGACTTTTATGTTTTCACTCAAAAAATCGATTTTTGGTGAAAAATTCAAGTGATCGCAGATTTTCACTGTTTTGGCTCTATCTCTTCTAGTTTCCAAGATAAACGAACTTTTATGTTTTTACTCAAAAAATCAATTTTTGGTGAAAAATTCAAGTGATCACAGATTTTCACAGTTTTGGCTCTATCTCTTCTAGTTTTCAAGGTAAACGGACTTTTATGTTTTCACAGATTTTCACTAATTTGCCTCTATCTCTTATAGTTTCCAAGATAAATGGACTTTTATGTTTTTACTCAAAAAGTCGATTTTTGGTGAAAAATTCAAGTGATCACAGATTTTTACTGTTTTGGCTCTATCATTTCTAGTTTTCAAGATAAAAACTAAATTCGATTTTTAGTTTCCAAAATAAATGGACTTTTATGTTTTCACTAAAAAAAATCGATTTTTGGTGAGGAATTCAAGTGACACCAGATTTTCACTGTTTTGGCTATACCTCTTATAGTTTCCAAAATAAACGTACTTTTATGTTTTTACTCAAAAAATCGATTTTTAGTTTCCAAAATAAATGGACTTTTATGTTTTCACTCAAAAAATCGATTTTTGGTGAGAAATTCAAGTGATCACAGATTTTCACTGATTTGGCTGTATCTCTTCTAGTTTTCAAGATAAACAGACTTTTATGTTTTCACTCAAAAAATCGATTTTTGGTGAAAAATTCAAGTGATCACAGATTTTCAGTGTTTTCGATCTATCTCTTCTTATTTCCAAGATAAACGGACTTTTATGTTTTCACTCAAAAAATCGATTTTTGGTGAGGAATTCAAGTGATCACAGATTTTCACTGTTTTGGCTCTATCTCTTATAGTTTCCAAGATAAACAGTCTTTTATGTTTTCACTCAAATAATCGATTTTTAGTTTCCAAAATAAATGGACTTTTATGCTTTCACTCAAAAAATCTTTTTTTGGTGAAAATTCAAGTGATTACAGATTTTCGTTGTCTTGGCTCTATCTCTTATAATTTTCGAGATAAACGGACTTTTAAGTTTCCTCTCAAAAAAAATCGATTTTTGCTGAAAAATTCAAGTGATCACAGATTTTCACTGTTTGGGTTCTATCTGTTCTATTTTTCAAGATAAACGGACTATTATTATTTTCACTCAAAAAATCGATTTTTGGTAAAAAATTGAAGTGATCACAGATTTTCACTGTTTTGGCGCTATCTCTTATAGTTTTCAAGATAAATGGACTTTTAAGTTTTCACTCAAAAAATCGATTTTTGGTTAAAAATTTAAGTGATCAAAGATATTCACTGTTTTGGCTCTATCTCTTATAGTTTTCAAGATAAATGGACTTTTAAGTTTTCACTCAAAAAATCGATTTTTGGTGACAAATTCAAGTGATCACAGATTTTCACTGTTTTGGCTCTATCTCTTATAGTTTTCAAGATAAATAAAGACTTTCACTGTTTTGGCTCTATTTTTCCTAATTTCCAAGATAAATCGGCTTTTATGTTCTCACTCAAAAAATCGATTTTTGGTGAAAAATTCAAGTGATCACAGATTTTCACTGTTTTGGGTCTATCTCTTCTAGTTTCCAAGATAAGCGGACTTTTATGTTTTCACTCAAAAAAATCTTTTTTTGGTGAAAAATTCAAGTGATCACTGATTTTCCTTGTTTTGGCTCTATCTCTTATAGTTTTCAAGATAAAAGGTCTTTTATGTTTTCACTCAAAAAATCGATTTTTGGTGAGAAATTTAAGTGATCACAGATTTTC
The DNA here is from genome assembly GCF_022045245.1 of Lucilia cuprina. Classification (NCBI taxonomy): domain Eukaryota; kingdom Metazoa; phylum Arthropoda; class Insecta; order Diptera; family Calliphoridae; genus Lucilia; species Lucilia cuprina. The sequence continues at coordinate 98,030,072 of NC_060952.1, read as the reverse complement.
ACTGTTTTGGCTCTATCTCTTCTAATTTCCAGGATAAATGGGCTTTTATGTTTTCACTCAAAAAATTGATTTTTTGTGAGGAATTCTAGTGATCACAGATTTTCACTGTTTGACTCTATCTCTTATAGTTTTCAAGAAAAGCGGACTTTTATGTTTTCACCCAAAAAAATCGATTTTTGGTGAAAAATTCAAGTGATCACAGATTTTCATTGTTTTAGCTCTATCTCTTATAGTTTTCAAGATAAATGGACTTTTATGTTTTCACTCAAAAAATCGATTTTTGGTGAGAAATTCAAGTGATCACAGATTTTCACTGATTTGGCTCTATCTCTTCTAGTTTTCAAGATAAGCGGACTTTTATGTTTTCACCCAAAAAAAAATCCTTTTTTGGTGAGAAATGGACTTTTTTGTTTTCACTCAAAAAATCGATTTTTGGTGAGGAATTCTAGTGATCACAGATTTTCACTGTTTGACTCTATCTCTTATAGTTTTCAAGATAAATGGACTTTTAAGTTTTCACTCAAAAAAATCGATTTTTGGTGAAAAATTCAAGTGATCACAGATTTTCACTGTTTGGGCTCTATCTCTTCTAGTTTTCAAGATAAACGGACTTTTATGTTTTCAAGATAAATGGACTTTTATGTTTTCACTCAAAAAATCGGTTTTTGGTGAAAAATTCAAGTGATCACAGATTTCCACTGTTTTGGCTCTATCTCTTCTAGTTTCCAATATAAATGGACTTTTACGTTTTCACTCAAAAAATCGATTTTTGGTAAAAAATTCAGGTGATCACATATCAAAAAATCGATATTTAGAGAGAAATTCAAGTGATCACAGCATTTCACTGTTTTGGCTCTCTCTCTTCTAGTTTCCAAGATAAATGGACTTTTATGTTTTCACTCAAAAAATCGATTTTTGGTGAAAAATTCAATTGATCACAGATTTTCCCTTTTTAGGCTCAATATCTTCTAGTGACAAGAAAATCGATTTTGGTGGTAACATCAAAAGATCATAAATTTTGAAGGATAATTTTTTAGCTTTAGATCTTCTAAGTTATTACCAGTCAGATTCTATTTGCAATTTATGTTGAAAATTTGAATTATACCGTAGAATTTAACAAAATCCATTACTAAGTGAGTATTATGCCTATTGGCCTATCTCGGCTCGAAATTATGTGTGTGTAGATAAATGGCTGCTGGCTACTACAAAACATGTAAAACAAATATATAAATGTAACTCTGCAACTGTTACAACACGTAAATACATCCAAACACTGCTCCTTCACCCCACTCAAATTTGAAAAGTATTGTCTGGTGATAATCAATCAACATCAAATGATAAATATTATAAAATTACAATAGAATAGATTTTGCTGTTGTTATGCTGTGCAGTTCTCTTCTGTTATATTGTGTTTACAACAAAAGGTGTCAAAAATTCAATGTTTCAAGTAAAAATAATTTTCGAAGAGCATTAATATGAACCTGTGGTTTTGTATATAAATTATTATTTAAATAACACCTGACATTAAATATGAAATATTTAAATATCCTACTGAATATTTTTCTACTTAAAGGATCAAATTATTTTTAAGGACATCTTGAATTATTTTTTTATTTATAATAAATAAATGTCTGTACATTTGCCCAAAAACTAAATGATTTTTAAAAACATTTTACTTGTGTAGATGAATAAATGTACATGTTTGAAAGCCTTAATATTAATACACTCGAAAATTTTTGAGAGGATTTCGAAGTATAATTTTAAATTGAATGCACCTACAATAAAAAATTTTTTCCAAGTTTTTATAAACAAAAAATGGTTCTTTAGAGATGATCAATGATTATTTTAAATTCTTTTTTTTGAAAAATTCAATTATAATCAACCAAAATGAAAATGTATTTTCATTAACATAAAATGTTTGAGTTACTTTTTTCCATTTCAAAACTGTCGGATTTCTTTGAATTCAATTGTGTGACATACACAATAAATGTCATGTTCATACATTGAAGTCCTTGTGTGTGTGTATTTGAAATATTATTATAGAATTTTATTAAAATAATACAACACAATATTCTTTTGATAAATGTCATTGTGAAGCATGTTATAACATACCACAAAATGTTGCAAATGTTACATACAACTTTATAGTAGTAGTTTTAGGTGTACACAATGACGAGTACACAAGGTCAGGTTAAATTCAAAACTGATTGTTCAACTGACAAGCTAACAGAATCAACAGCAGCACCACCACAACCAGCAGACCAAAGAAAAGTTCAGCAAACATGAACATATGGACGAAACATGAAGAGAGTTTAAATTTATGTATAATCAATGGTACATTGTTGTTTATGGAAATTTAATTGAGTAGAAAAACAAAATATGTATAAAATAAAAACAAAACGACAATATAATAATAATAAAAACAAACATAATGTTTACAAGATGATTAAATGTCTTTTTGGTTTACCATCAATAGCAGCAGAATAGCATTATCATCAGCAGGAATAATAACAACAACAACACAGCAATAACTTTGTCATAAACATCAGTTAAACCAGCCAGCAGCAAGCAACCTCAATAACAACATCAGCATCACAGCAGCTAAACAAAAACAACAAACAGTATAGACTGGAGTAGAGTTGAGTATAAAACAGCACAGAGAATATCATAATGATCTTTAAACATACCTGTCACAGGAATTGTCACATGTCAACATGTATATGTATGTCAGTTTGTGTTTATGTTTGTTGTTGTTGCTGTCAGTTTGTCGTTGTTTAAGTAAAATTTTGTTAAATTTTATAAGTACACATCTGCTTTTTTATTTTCTGCATTATTTTATGATTGATTTTAATATTATTTTAATATAAAAATACAAAATATTTTTATTGAACATTAAAACATTTAAATACTTTTAACGCATGTAAAATAAATCGATGTAATTTTGTAACATGAAAGATTTTTAGTAAAACAACAAAGGTCCTAACCTACATCGATTCCATTTTGTATCCTCTGCCCCTCCTATCTAATCTCCAGTCTATTCTCCTTCTATGAGTGCAATCCATTGGAGACACATTAAACTATCTCTTCTAAGATTATTGCAGAAAATCATATTTAACTCAAGACAACAGATCTATAAATCACTAAGTTTAGAGATTTTCATTGATTTTATTATAAACGTCATTAAAGCTTTGATTTTTCTGAAATCTACTAGTTGTTTTCTAGAGTTTTTTTTCGAAAAATCAAATCCATTTATGGTTTTTTCTCTCAAATTTGAACATCTAACTATGTATGTATTATTATCTGCGGGTATTATACTCTTTATAACTTTTTCAGTTTAATCAAAAACACACTCAACAAAATATTATTATTACTTTATCTTCTTCATTATTTTTATTATTTTATCACTATTTAGACAAACGGACAAATGATATTTTGTGTTTTCTAATATAAAATGATAAATGACAAACAAGTGTTGTTTTGCTCTTATCTCCTTGCACTATTTCCTTACGCGCTTGGCCACTTGAAAAGCGTATTATTTTCGAAATATTTTACTTGTACCATTATGAAAACATATTTTTCTTGCTTCATAGTATTTATAAGTTTTTTTCCTTTCGTATTTTCTTCTCTAGATAATGTTTTTTCTCATTATCATGCATAAAAGGGGCGAATACAAGCAGCATGCTTTACACTTTTATAAAATGCAGATATAGCTAAAATGCTTTACTGATGAGTTTTTGCAAAGTGGGTAACCGAATAAAAATTGCAAACGTATAGGGAACTTTAATCTAGTATTTTAGCTATACGCTAGAACTTTTAGCCTTTAATCATTTATTTTAAATTTTAACTTATATATTAATAATATTCCATTTAAATTCCCAGTAATTTATTATCTTCCTTTCTAAATAGTTTTACATGCATTTTTTATAGCTCACCCTTTAGTTCTTAGTTATTCTTTACTTTGCATTCATTTGTTTGCAGTTTATTTTTTATTTAATTTAACATTTTTTCCATCTGTATATTTTATTTTATCTTTTGTTTTTTTATTGCCAAAATAAGTAGGAATTTTTTCTTCGTCTCAGTTTTACATCCGCCTCCAATCCATTCATTATTTCAGTTGGCATAATAATTTTTCTTCTTTTACTTTTCTTTCCTTTTCATTATATTTTATTGCTGCTTAATACCCTTCAACATATTTCCTTTGAATTTATAAAATTTTCCAAACGTTGGCATTTCTGAAAAATGGTGTTGACATGGGTTTGTCATAGTCCAGTCACAGTCTAGTCATAGTGTAGTCATAGTCTAGTCATAGTCTAGTCGTAGTCTAGTCATAGTCTAGTCATAGTCTAGTCATAGTCTAGTCATAGTCTAGTCATAGTCTAGTCATAGTCTAGTCATAG